>NC_133647.1:202079305-202379305 GCF_009905375.1 Apium graveolens
GGTGTCTGCCATTTTTAGGTCTTCCGTCGAACAAAAGAGGGTTACAACTGCAGGAACTTTCTAGTAGAAGTGTAGGAAACTTAATCATCAATCCATGCCAATTTTACCAAGTCAAGATGGAGTCATGTATAGAATATAAAATCATATATACAGATACTGCAGTTTCTAGGGAGCTCTTGTAGCTGCGCATTAATTCACAAGCAAACACGCCTTCAATAAAAATACAAGTTTAACAATCCTATGCAATATTAGTCATCATTTCACTTGATTTTTTCAAGATAAATTAATCGGATTTAAATTAAAAAGTCTCATCCCATTGAACTCTCGCTCTTGTCTCATCCCATCCTGATAATAAAATAACAACACTTTGACACGTGTCAAATAGTTGTTAATCTAGAAATAGCTATCTCAAAAAGAAAGGTAAAAAGCATATGTCTAAAATACGACAATATTGGATGCCACTATGATCGATAATGAAGATTTATTTAATTAATTGAATTGAATGCTATAGAGATTATATTAGGCACGGATGATGTGTGTCGAATTCACCTAACTTTCACGACCCTAAAATATATATGAATTAACATGCTTTCGATAAAATGGAAGAGTGTCTGTACGTATACTCGTGGAGACTTACAACTAACCGAAGAACATTTATAATGTACTTATTTCTAAACAAAATACAACCCAAATTCCAATTTATCACATCATAATATAGTATAATTTAACATTTAAAAACATTTGTTTGTGTGTGGTATCAGACGCATAAATTATATTTAGGGGTTCAAATTAATTTTTTTGCTATATATAAATGCCGTTCTCAATTCAAAAATTCATTAAATCTTATCAAAATTTATAATCTAGTGCAGATAATTTCGACCACATTCAAACTCTTGTTAAAACATTACACTATCTCATCTCTATTTCATATTTTTATTTTTGTGTTTTAACCTTAGTTTAGAAAATCTAATCATGTTAATATTGTAAAATTATTAGTGCACAGATACTTGCATTGCACGAATTTAGAATGTTTAAAATTTGAAAAAAATTAACCTCCGTAGGCTGGTTTGACTAGAATAGAAGTGTAATAGATTTGTAAAAACAAGAGATGAAATCAAGATGCAGAGAAATCGAAGTGCTCTGGTTTGTAAGATACACAACCTTAATCCATTTGCTCTGCAGCAACAATGAGTGAAAATACAAACTAGCTAACATTTATTCAAATTTCAGGGGTCAAGGACCCCCGGGACCCTCTCACCCCGGATCCGCCTATGTTGGGGTCGAATACAATATTTTTTCTCAAAATATTTCAGAAACGATGAAAGTCAAATTTTAATACTGAGAAAAGTTTTAAGATAAATAAGTTTTAGGGTTTTGCTAAAATTTGTCATTGTTTTATGAGTTGATAGGAACTATTTACAGGGACACTTTTCTTGCAAAGGTATAAGTATCTTTTTTTTTAGTTGGCGGTTGGACAGATTTTCACTTCATATTATATGCATACGGAATGTACTAGTTCAGATTTAACCAAGTAAAATGTGACGCTTGTGGCCACAATTTATCTTGAACAAACCTAATAACATACATACTAAAACTATATTAACGTTAAGTAATAAAACAAGTTGCTTTTCATATACGTGTTGGTGAATGTTTAAAGACCGGAAAGGTTAAAAGATGATCGAAAATCAACCTACTTATATTTATAGATGAAGAAAGGAAGCAATTTTTTGTTATAGGTACAATGGATTAGCTACATGTGTGTGTGGACTGTGCGTGCGTGAGGGATTTAACTAACAAGAAATCTCACGAAATTGAAAGGTTCGGCTGACCTATGAGATCGCCTTGCGTAAGTATACTAAAGCCTCTCCATGGTTTAATCTTTACTACCGAATATGAGTCTTACTAGCTAGCGCTGTGAGTATTCGACTGAACATTGTCTCATCCGTTCCAGACCACCGTTTTTTGTGGTCGGAAAATCTTGTTTCGCTACAGTTTGCCTTGTACTTGCAATACTTTACATTAAGTAAAGATTGTTCAGAACCCAGATTAAATTTCTCTAACTTTGTCTGCGTACAAACATTAAACTTGAACTTTGGATTCGCAACTTATGCAGGACAGATAATATTATACGCCTTACAAATGAGTATGCATTTTAATAAATCTCAAAATGAACGAAAATCAAATCCTGAAATTAGGTTGACACAAGAGATAAGCTCTTGTTAGTTGAGTTATCTCATTGCGTTATATCCGAGAGATGCTTACTTAATTCCTTATTGCTTATAGCTATATGATACAGCTCGTTTTGTATTTACAATCTATAAGCAACCACGGAGAATTGGCATCGTTAGAAAGAGGACGAGAAAAGGAAGTATAGACATATAGTAGACCTCAGTGGAACTGCAAAAGAAGTGATGTAGAGAGTTCAAATAAATAAAAAGAATAGCACTTGCCAACTTGAAATTGTTCGCTCCTGCTATATAGTACTATTTCTCAGAAAGGCAAGAGGAATTAGAACTGATAAATCAAGTAATAGAATAATTAGGGATATAAACTTATGCTTAGTGACTTGTAAGACCTTTTGTATATAAAAGAAGACCCTGGTCATAGAGTGACATGTTGCTTTGTCAACTTACCACCTTAACGGTTAAGGTAGAGTATGGACATTGAAAGCACCCTTCCTTGTACAAAGAAAAGCCAGGAACACAATTAAACATGTAGATGCAGAATTCCCCATCAGCTTCACATCAAAACATGTCTTGGTTATACTTATAATCAGGTGATAAGTTGTGTGCTAATTGTGAAATTGAACCAATATGTATATATGTTTATCTAACTAATAAGCTGAAATAAACCATGTTTACTTTTACTGTAGTATTGTCATTTTGTCAAGTTCTTCTCTGACTTTTTTGTGAATTTAGTTAGGTTAACAGTGGGGGTCAACAAGGGGCCTACTAGCACTAAGGTGAGTGCAAGGGTACAAATAAATTAAAGATAGAAAAATGTTTGAATAAGAGAGAAGCATGCACGAGTGCTAAACTAGTTTCAAACAGAAATCATTAGGGGGCACATTAATAACATCATCATTTGTGTTACTGAATTACATATATTAAAATATACGATCACCACTTCAACAACAACAACACTATTTCTTTGCTTGTCCTCCGTTCACATTAAAACTATAACTTGCTAACTTACAGTCTAGAGACTCTTCTTCAGATACTGACATGATACCATCACTACTGCAAATATGACCATTAACAACGAAATATTGTTGCTAACTATTGTTACTATCTATTAGTCCACTACAATTGCTAGAAAACTGGCAAACTATATATTGTTGCTAACCATCTGTCCGCTATAATTTTTCGTTGACACGAAAAAACACCCAAAGAAATGTATTAAGAGTTGATAGACAACTCTTAATTTATAAAAAAATTTGATGTTAAACATATCGACGGAAGATTATAGCGGACAAATAATCAGAATAATCGCTTGTCATGATCAATGTTATATTTACGCTTGTTAACTAAACACATATATCTCGCACAAAATCTGTTTTCAGAATTGTATTCACAAATTTCATTAGCCATCCCTATGACTATTTGAAAGGCAGCAAAATGTTAGCAATACGACAACTTTAGATGTGAGAAATGCAAAGATTTAGGTGTTGACATTGATGCATAAGCTTTCCTACTTGTAATCATATTGTTATAATCACTGCAAACAGTATCCAATGTCTGTAGAAGTAGTGTCACACATTGTACTCATTACAAAGTAAGCTACATATATAGTAGTATAATTTTTATATGGATAGGAGTACAATATAGAGTACTCTCCTTGTTCATATTCTGGCCAAGTAAAGTGCAATCCTTCCTAATTCTCTTTCTGAATTAATATTCTCAACATTTAGGTTAAACAAAAATTTAACCTAAAATTTAAAGATATAGGTAGATCGGAAAACTCTGTTATGTTACACCCACTTTGTATACAGAGCTCTTAAAACGTAAAATTTGTGTTTAAATAAAGCTCTTATCCACAGTCCACACACATATACATGTATTAATTATAAAACAGTGGGCTTAAAAGAGGAGAGGAGAAAAAACAAAGAAACTTTAGCCAATATAATGAAAGACTTATTGGTGGCTATGTCCTATAAAAATAAAATAATTGCGCACGAACTTAGTGGAAAATTCAGGTTGCATATTTAATTGTCTGCCGTATAGTATAATTGACCTCCATAATACAATTGTACGTACGTCACTCCATTTACATACATACCCTAGCTCCTCTATATATTAAACACCACAACCACTAATCTTAAAAAGAAAAAAAAAATTCAATATGATTCCTTTCAACAGCATTTCAAGCATTAGAGCAGCCATGGCTGAAGATTGCACTGAAAGTTCTGTTGCAACATCTTCTTCTATACCGAATTGGTGGCCAGCTGAGAATCATCTTCATTCGAGTTCTCTTAGTTCGTGGAGTAACAACACTAGTAATATTAATCCCTGGAGTAACCCTCAAAACCCTAATTCCAACAACTCTAGATCTTCAGGAGAGGAAGATGTTTCTATGTCTACTTCGTTTACTAATGCCTCTAATCACTCTGGCCTCACTGTTGAGTCGTCTCGTAGGCTCGTCGAAAGTGTTGCTAATAACGAGTTAATTGGAGAGACTCCTGATAATCACCTTTGGAATCATGTCTTTCTGTAAGTTTCTGTGTACATATGCTTTTATCTATACACCTCCACCATTTTTTTGCAGATAATATTTTATTTTCTGTAATATTAATTAAGCAACCGATTGTTGTGTTACTCTGAAAAGTTTATTTTATGTACGTATCTATGCTATATTACATGTAAGTCCTCCTACACTTAATAACCTAAACATAGCTAGGGCACTGATAGCAACAAGAATATAAGACATAATAAAAACAAGGAAAATCAAATAGTATACTATATGATTGTAAAACAGATAGAAGTACATGTGTTTAAGTATATTCGACTGTTGTATGATTAGTCTGATTAGTGTATTGTATGATGCTGTTTTTGTTGTAGCGGATCATTTGTGTAAGTTTGTGAGATAAATTTCTTAATAACTAAATTTTAATTTAATTTACAGAAATGTAGGAAATAACGGAGAGTTGCACAACAATCAAGATACGGGAAACAATTTGATCAATGCATTCTCTTCAAAGAACTTGACAACTGGTTTAATGTTCGAACCATGTGATTACTTGAAGAAGATGGACAACGGATGGGATAACGCTGCTCCTTTCAATAATTTTGATCAGAAGAACTTCAATGGATCATTCAATGACAACATGTTTGAAGCTGAAAGGCTAACTAAGCTGTCAAATTTAGTTAGCAACTGGTCTATTGCTCCCCCGGATCCAGAAATAAATGGTCCACCTCAATTTGATCCGCAATCATGCAACATCTCTTTAAGTCGTCCTAACTTGGATCATTATTCAGGGTCGGGTGATGTATGTTATATGAAGCAAGATGTTAACAGAGAACTGGGTTCATATTCATCTCATGGTCATGATCATGACCTAAAAGTAGAGCTTAATGATCAAAGAGATGATAACGCTGAGGTAAATGGAAATAGCCAATTTCCGAGAGCTTATAATAATGGTACTCGGATTGGTTATCAAATGGGAATGAACAATTCCATAAATGGAGATAACAGCAAGCTTTACTATGGGGTACAAGATGTTTCTTGCAATAACGGAAGAAATTTGGAAGATGCTCTAGCTTTCAGTAATGGCGCCTTCAGCAATAAATTACCACCGACTAATAATATTACTCCATCTAAACCTATGTTAAAGACTTTGAATTTATCTGATTGCAAGAAACATACACAACAAGCTTCCTATACAGTAAGTTTAGTACTCCTTTCTTTCTAGTTTACTGTTTTTTTAATTTACACTAATCACTGCTTAAGCAGTCTATTATATTGCACCATAACATAATTAATATCTTTGGAACTGATCAACTCTAGTCTGGATCAGATACATAATAATTAGTGTGGAGAATTGCACCAAATATATGTTTAATTGTATGTGTTCGATCATGTCGTGTTATTCTTCTTACAAATAATGATTTCAGCCTACAAGCAATAATACACTGGCAAGAAGTAACAGAAAGGGACAGATGCTTGCAAACGAAGGGAAAAAGAAAAGATCTGAAGGGAAATCGGATGCTATCCTGAAGAAGCTGAAACACGAAAGTTCTACAGCTTCATCCATAAAGGTATATATATACACTTGTAAAAGAAACTACAATAAAATTATTAAATTAATGCTCATAAACATTGAATTTGGCTTCATATCGATCCTTAGCCTTAATTGATTAGTGAAGTTAATAAATCATTTTTTGGTTTATAGGTACAGGTGCCAAAGGCTAAACTGGGAGATAAAATCACAGCTTTACAGCAAATTGTATCACCATTTGGAAAGGTTTGACTCTATGCTGAGAATACTTTTTTGTTTCAATACTCTTTAACAAACATTGAATCTATTATCTTATATATGGATAATTGTTTATTACTTAAGTATTACAACAGGAAGCAAATTAAATTGATTAATCTATGATTCTTTAACAAATTATATTGATTCTATGATCTTATATATAGTTATTTGAATTCTGCAGACGGATACTGCATCTGTGTTATGGGAAGCAATCGGCTACATAAAGTTCCTGCAAGAGCAAGTGCAGGTAAAATATTAGTGTAGCTATGATCGGTGTATATATATATACTTAAACAAAATTAATACAAACTTTATAGGTACGTAGCTGGCTGCAACATGCTGGATTTTGATTATAAATTTTCTAATTTTACAGTTATTAAGCAATCCATACATGAAGACAACAAACAACATCAAGGTAATTAAGCAAGAATACTTTATGCTATAGATTCTCAATTATCTAAGTCTTTTCATCGATATTGAATTGAAGTGATGATCGATCTTTTTATATTTACATCTTGTTGAGTAATAATATATGCATTGTATACATTAATTTTGCAGGACCCATGGGGAGGACTAGACAGAAAAGATAGAGGAGATCATGTAAAGTTGGATCTTAGCAGCAGAGGTCTTTGTTTGATTCCAGTATCATGTACTCCTCAAATGTATAGGGAGAACACTGGACCTGATTACTTGACTCCAGCATACAGAGGATGCCTATATAGATAAATCCTAGCTAACTAGATAACTACTTGCTTTTGTTCAGTGACTATTTATCGGACAAGTTTCCCTACCTTTCTAATTAGCAAATCAATAAATTTCTTATGTAAAAATCTCCTGTCTTCTACAGAGTATGCATTTCTAGTGTTAAAATTTATGCCTAGCTGATGTATACATTTACAAAATATATTTTCAAACTTAATAAATCGTTTTATTAATGGACAGGGAATGTTGAAATATTTGAAATGATTCTAGCAAGCCACGTCTTTTTGAGCTTGATTATCAATGTCAGGGTGCTTTGCCGGTCTAGAATTGAAACCGAGGACCTAGCAAATCTCGTAATGAGCGAGAATTATATGCCTATAGCTAATGATCAATATACAACCACAAATTATATTTTTTAACTTAATAAATCATTTTATTAATGGACATAATTAATTAATGAATCGTTTTATTAATGAACATGAGATGGAGTAATATCTAGAATGACTCTAGCAAACTCTCTATTTTTGAGCTATTAATTATATGAGGGTGCTTTGCTGGTCTCGAATCAAACCCAAGACCTAACAACTCTTGCCTAAGAGGAAGCGCACCTGGAAGTGAGACGACAAGAGAGATTAACTCTTCCTACTTACTTGAGCTATTTCATTGAGCTCAACATTCTCTTATTTTTATCAAATTTAACTTGAAAAAATAGCATAAATATCATCAAGTCGGATTTGCCTTAATTTTTTATTATTATATTTTTTTCATTTCGTACTTCTCTAAAAAAAAATCAAAATCTTGATATCGATAATTGCTGAATACTTATTAGCGTCCAGTACTGATTACCTACAGTATACACATGATCACATAGACCTGTATGTATAATAATGCATGTAAATATGTAGTTCACACACATTGTGTTCAGAACAATAATTTTCACCTGGTTGACTAATTATGTGTTGTTCATAAGATGTAGAATGAAAATGAAGGTCACATTGAGGTAATGTTTGACATACACAGGCCATAGCCGTCTGATGCAGTTTCCCTAATCTGTCTTTTAGCTTGCATGAAGTTCACCCCCGGCCCCCTCCACATACACACTCAGATTAGACTGGTTAACAGTGCTTTAGATCTTTGATTCTTCCAAACTAGCAATGATTGCGAAACGGTTGAATGTCAATATGTCAATGCTATATCATGTTGGCCATTCTCCGAGTTTTTCTCTCGGTGCAATTATACATAATGAGTTTACAGACTTGTATATACAATTCCGTTCTAGAAGCATTCAAGTCAATGTTCTTTTGATGGCTTGGTAGATTACGAGAGCAAGCATAAACATATGCGTACGATAGTGCTCAAGTAGGCCAAGGACGGGCATAAAGTACACTTTTAACTGCTAATTTTAGATGTATACATGATGGGTTGGAAAATATTAGGCCCAGCCAAAAATATGATGTAAAAGCCCCAAAACAAATTACAAGGATTCAGCCCAATTTCAAACCCATGGACACATACAAAAAACTTCCTTTCAATTGATCCAACTCCAGGTTTTGACTAAAATGATAATATTTCTGATTCCAAGTCCGGATTTGTATTTTAACAATCCTTCTGTTTAGCAAAAAAAATAACAGTCCTTCTGCTTGGACAATAATAATTTGCCTGCCTGATTTTTTTTTAAATTTATTTATTCAGAACTCCTCCCTCTCTAAAATAAACTAACCTAAAAATATATATGTGTACACGTATATCTTTTTAAACTTATTATTGTGCAATAATTTAAACATGCAAATATGCAGTGCCACGTGTATTCCATCTTTCGGTCTAGGTTCAGTATATTCTTGTATCTTATTTCAGGACATTTATATTAATTTATTATTACCAACTATAAAATTCAATTATTCAGATGAATAATTATGAGCACCGTAATCAGAAAAATATAATTCTGTATATGTGCATGTTCTGCTATATATTCTCTAAGATTTGTACAATAGAGATATGAGAACGATCCCTGTCTCTAGAAGTCGGACGATTGTCTATTCCGTTAAAATATTTGTTTTATCAATTAACTATATAGAAAAAAGTATAAAAAAGTAAATAAATTACATATCGAGGAATGAAAACTCACGTGCAAGCTCTGTTATAAAAATCGGCCGATTTTTCAAAAATCGTCGATAAATTCCTCAAAAATCGTTCAAAAATATTTGTCCGATTTGACTAATTTCCAATAAATCGCCGATTAATCATCCGATTATTTAAAAATCATCTGATAAATCGTAAATCAGTACCTCAACCGAATAGTTATGGTTTTCGAAATCTGTAATACTGCGCAAGTACTACAAGATTCCTTTCTCCTTCTAAGGAAATATTCTTTTCTTGTAATTGTCAACTTATCTGTTGGAGGATATCAGAAAATCCAACAAATGATTCACAGCCACTACCTCTATATATCTTTCTCATATTTTTGAAAAAATATATAAAAATCAGTGATCTCATATGTAGTACATACATAGTTAATTAACTATTTAAATGGAAGATGAATTATTTCAATTCTTTTCTGTAATATACCGAGAGATTTGATGTGAAAAATATCAAGCATGCAAGTTCCTACAAATTGTTTAAACTGTCTGTGTTTGCATGTGTATGCTAATTTCTGTACGATTAAGCTAAGGTCATCATAAACTGATGAACGTTATACCCTGGATTTACAACGAAGAATATACATGTACATAATACCTGACATCTGCGACAAATATTCTTGAGCTCTGAGTTGGTCATATAATCTATATCTTCCCTGTGTGCGCCACTTCGTGTACGTTTGAGCTAATTAAGATCATTGCCATGAATATATATAAACACGACATCTCAGTTTGCGTAGTTGCGTAGTTTGTCTGATGATCAATTGTACGAAGCTTGCTTCACAACTGTAATTCCTTAGAGTACCAAATGCAAAAAAACTCAACGATGCCATACTTAGATGCAAATATGCATCCTTGGTTCTATATTTGAAAGGAAGGATGTATATATGAATCCTTGCCACATCATATATTATTACAAATGGGAAAAAAAAGTTAAACAATTATTGTCTTGTACATCTTAAAGTATCAATATAATATTAAATTAAGTATAAGTTAAAAGATTTATGAAAATTTGAAACTACTTATGTAACTAGCAGAGCAAGTTTTATTTTAAAATCAAAATGTATTTTTTGATACTATATTATAGCAATAGCTAAAACTATTTTGCCTCTAAGAACTTACTCTTATAAGCGTTCTAGCCGATTATGGATCACATGATTTTTGATATACATGACTAATTTAAGTGCAACTAATAATTAAGTAGTATTACAACAAATGAATAACAATTATATTATGATTTCATTAATTTTACTTTTTTCCAAAAAGAAATTATGAAATATAGGATAATATATACGAATCTAGAGTTTCACTTGTATCCCATTTGTTAACTTATTGAGATTTTTGATAACTATATTCAGAAGAAGATAAAATATCAGTTAATAGCGTAAATTCAAAGTCACATTTTCAAATATTGTACGTAAACAATATTTCCTTGTATAAATAAACCGTTCATATATATATATATATAAATATATATTTGTTTGAAGATAAATAAGAAAACACTATATATATATCAATAATGTTGGTCACATAAGGCTAATATATTCTAAAAACCGGGAATCACAATTAATCGGTAGAGGTACTTTGTAATGATTAATCATATATCGCTGTCTAATCGAAATATTAGTCGAATTTATTTTAAAATAATAATATTTAATTTATTAAACTTAATTTATTAATTTAAAAAATATTTAGCGATTAATCAAATTCTAAAAATTGAATTAATAGAGTACCTTATAACAATTTATCAGATGATTAATTCGTAAAGTCGATGAATTTTAAAACCATACATGCAGCTTGTTAAACTCTATACAGAGACATGCAGTATATATACATATACACCACATAATGTGATTTTGATTGTTTGTCTTAAATTTGTGTGTCCAATCTACAGCAGTTATGATTCACAAACAGTTCAAATATATGTTCAACCATTATTTATCAAGTGTTTCGTGTGTACGTACGCATCATATATATTGTTTTCTGGATAAGGTCAATTTATGCACTCTTTTAATGTTTGGTGAATCAGAATGTTAAGGTAGCACTTAATAAAGCTGGAAGAGGAGGAAACTGATACTTGTTGACTGCTGCACACATGACAAGGAACACGACTTTGCTTTTTTGAATTTCTATTACTAAAATTAATTTAAGCATTTTATCCTTTTAATTAACTCGAACGCTGCTGAAGTGTTGCAGATTACGAACCCTTCACAAATTCATTTGTGGTGTTTAAACCAAATATTAAGTAGCTAGCATTAATCTACATAAATTGAAAGGTTGAAGTTTTCTTTCAATAACTGAAGTAATATATAGAAAAATAATAGGAGTATAAAATTAATTTTCAAAATAATTATAAAATGTCATGTGTGGTTAAATATAACTGCACAAATACAACTGAGATTATATTCAACCACTTTCGGTTGAATTTAAGGACACATCTAAATTTATCGCAAGCGGTCGTATTTATATACGATTGTATTTACGCGGTCAAATTTACCCGTTGCTCCCGAGTTTTAAAAATGATGGAAAGCATAGTTTCATTTTCATTTTTAATCGTGCTCCCAAGTTTTTAAAAGGAACGAAAGCAACTGACCATGAAACTAAATTTTACATACTTTACCTCCAAAACTTTCATCCCATTTTTGGGATGAAAGTACTTTACCTCTCTATCACTTACTTCCCTCCCTAATAAAAACTCGGGAGTTAGGCCTTAGCAACAAATTCGACCATATATGGTTGAATTTAGCCGCACTCCTAAATTCAACTGCATCCGTTCGAATTTAGCCTTATAAAAATATGGGGGGAATTTTACCGCCGGTCTTTTTTTTTGACACTCCTAAATTCAACCGATTTTGGTCGAATTTGATATTTTGAATTTGTAGAAAATTTTCCGCCTTTCTAAAAAATAGTTGCAAAAGTGAGGGGAAATTTCCCGCCTTTCTGAAAATTATAATTTTAATATAAATAAGTTGTATTTATCTATTATAACTGCATTCGATTATATTTATTATTTTCATAATTTTTTTTAAATTAATTGAGTAACCTGGTAACTTTTTACTCCAACCGTTGGATCAAAATGAGTGCACAAAGATTTCATTAGAGTTGTCCGCGAACTGAGCTCTTCGGAAAAAGGATATTAAAATCTATATATTATAGTGATATGATAAAAAAATTTAAAAAAAATAAATGAATTTAGTTTTCTATTTTAACAGTTAATCAGTAGTTTGACCATTACTTCTTACTAGTGTTTAGTCACATATTGATGTTTCATTGTTATTAAAAAGGTTTATGAATGATCCAACCTTGCTGATGTCAATATCTATATATTTTAGTGATATGATAAAACTTTAGAAAAAAAATAAATGTATTTGGTTTGCTATTTCAACAGTCAACTATTAGTTTAAACAGTACTTCTTACTAGTGTTAGTCCAATATCGATGTTTCAATTTTTAAAAAAATATTTACGAATGATAAACCTTACAAATGTCAATATCTATATATTTTAGTGATATGATAAAAATTTTAGAAAAAAATAAATGTATTTGGTTTGCTATTTTAACAGTCAACTAATAGTTTAACCAGTACTTCTTACTAGTGTTCAGTCCCATACCGATGTTTCGGTTTTTTAAAATATGCTTATGAATAATCCAACCTTACAAATGTCAATATCTATATATTTCATTAATATGATAAAAATTTTAGAAAAAAATAAATGTATTTGGTTTGCTATTTTAACAGTCCAACTAGTAGTTTGACCAGTATTTCTTGGTGTTAGTCCAACATTGATGTTTCAATTTTTCAAATAATCTTTATGAATGATCCAACTTTACAGATGTCAATATCTATATATTTTAGTGATATGATAAAAACTTTAGAAAAAAATAAATATATTTGATTTGCTATTTTAATAGTCATCTAGTAGTTTGACCAGTATTTATTACTAGTGTTTACTCCCATACCGATGTTTCGATTTTTTAAAAAATATTTATGAATGATCCAACCTTTCAGATGTCAATATCTATATATTTCAATGATATGATAAAAATTTTAGAAAAAAATAAATGTATTTGGTTTGCTATTTTTACAGTAAACTAGTAGTTTGACCAGTACTTCTTACTAGTGTTAGTCCAATATCGATGTTTTATTTTTTTTTAAAAAATGTTTATGAATGATCCAACCTTACATATGTCAATATCTGTATATTTTAGTGATATGATAAAAATTTTAGATTTTTTTTCTAAACACAAGTCGTTAGTCTTAACTCAACGATTAATTACGCTAATTACCATGATTAGTGAAAGCTTTGAAGATTAGAGCAAGATCAAGCTCCTGGATGAACATCTATGGCCATCTGTAGCCTCGAATCGATCACGAGAGCGTTTTGAAAAACAAGTTTCGTGAAGAACAGAGCATTCACGAGAACAAGAACAGAACGTTCACCAAAAAAAGAGTAGAACGTCCACCAGAAAAGAGTAGGACGTTCACTGCAACAAGTTTGAAGAATAATCGCCCCCCGGTCGACCAGGACCATCATGTAGGTGGCTCCATGGCCGACCAAGAGCAGGATTGGCCGACCAAGAACCCCTGTAGGTTTGGTCCAGGGCCTCCTGAAGGTTTTTCGGTGGCCCTCCTGTGACTTTCTTGAAAATTAATGGAAAAGTTGGCTCTCAACAGAAATAAGTTTTGTGAAGACTAGGACGTCCACGAGAACAAGGTCCATCAAGACCGGAGCGTCTACGAGAACAAGTTCCGTGAAGACCAGAACATCCACAGAAATAAGTTTCGTGAAGAGTAGGAAATTCACCGCAAAAAGTTTGAGGAACGTTCGCCTCCCGGCCGACCAGGACCACCATGGAGGTGGCTCCATGGCCAACCAAGAGCAGACTTGGCCGAGTAGGCCACAAGAGGCCTTATGGCCGACCAGGACCTCTGTTAGATATTGAATGCAACACAGATGGGGGGGGTGAATGTGTTTCTTGGATATTTAGCCTTTTTAAACTTGTTTGGATTTTAGGTAAACAAAGCAGTTTAGATTTTGTAGAGATATTATGTTTACAGAAATAATCAACAAGCACAGTACTTTCAAAACTCACTTAATTTGTATTAATTAAGTTTGTCTTGCTACAATTTCCGTGTTCTTAAGAAAATAAGAACTCAACTTCTATCTTGAGGAAATACAAGAAAATCTAGATCTGTTTGTTACTTGTGAACTAATGACCGGTGCATGCTTTATATACTAGTGTTAGTCTCTAAACACGCGCTAATAATACACGCAAGTATACGAGTTCGCAAGTAGTATAGAATCTTTTCTAGTTCGTTCCCACATAGACTGTATTGGTTAACTAATTAATTCATGCACCTAAGCAACAATGTACGGTTATTATTCAATGCTAAGACGAATCACAAATTGAGTTTGTTATTAACTAAGAATTAAACTAATAATTATAACTATGAGAATAAGATTGATTGAATTAATATGAATGACAACATGGGATTCTAACGTCATTAAATACTTCATTCAATAGCCTTATTGTTCTTAACCTTAGCATGCGATGGTGATGAAACTAATCAGACAACATGAAATTGATAAACGCCAACTTTCGTTGCACGAGTACCATTCTACCAGACATCCACAAAAGAGATAGAAGCTGGTTAGGCACCAAATATATTGAGACCCTATATGTCTATAGAATTTGACAATATAACAGTTTAAGCACAAGTTATCTATCTTGATTACACAGGGCAAGTAAGATGGTTAAAATTACCTACGAATCATGTATAAAAATACATGAACCTATGCTAGCATGGAAAGTTCTAAATCCTTAAATTCATTTTCGCTTCATTAAGAATTAACACGCTATCTTATAAGTTCACGACGCTCATAAGACGAATACGCACAACCAATACTAGGTTATCATACAATCACCACATACTAAGGCATCAACAATTTAACTAAAGAAATCCATAAATAAATCTGCTAGAACCCCACGATAACGATTAGCCCATAATCGAACTCATCGCCAACGTGGGTTCCAATGAAAACATGATATAACAAACGTAGTCTTTATACTAATAAATAAATCAAAGTACAAACAAGAGTAAAGGTTTAGCAAAACAAGAAACAAGCATCCAAATTACAACTCAAATCAAAGATTCAAAAGAATAAACTAGATCGTCTTCGCCTTTGTTGAATTGTGCCAAAAGGTCTCTTGTCGTCTTCTCCTTCCTTGATGTCTTGATATATCTCTAAAAATGACATAGAGTTGTGTTTTTATAGTAGTCCATGCATCCCAGGAGTCCAGCAAATCAAATTATAAAAGAATCAGGATTTATTTATCCCGACCCAGCGCGGCCGTGCGCTTCACCAGCGCGGGCGCGCTAACTTCCTGCTTTCCTGGCGTGGCCGCGCGCAACAGCAGCGCGGGTGCGCCTGCCTTCTGCCAAAAATTATTTTTTCCTTCTCCTTTATTCCTTGCAGCTTCGAGCCAGTCTTTCAAGCTTTTATTCCAACACATCCTAAAGACCATATTAGCATAAAAAAATGCTAATTCACATGATTCACGAAGTAAAGCCTGAAATGCAAAAATACTTGAAAACACGTTAAAACACAAATAACTTGAGTACAAATACACCAACTCAAAGCTTGTTAGAGCATAAATAAGTGTCATTGTTAGATATATTTGTGATGTCATGGCTAATATGATTTGTGTTTAGTTTTTTCAGATCTTACTTAACAGGACAAATCAGTACTTAACTGGAAATCAGTACTTATACTGAAGTCAGGACTTAAGATATCAGAACTTAAGTTATCAGAACTTAAGATATCAGAAGATATTCATCAGAAGATAATATCAGAACTTAAGAAGACTTTTAGATAAGGAAGGCAGCTGATTAAAGGGAAAGAAGTTCGAGACTAAAACAAGAAGAGATATGCATGGAGAAGAATTCTATGAAGAATAGAATACTTGGAAGAAAAGATATCTGATTGATATATTTTAGGAAGCAGAATTATATTCCATATCAATTAGAACTTATCTTGTAACTGTGTGTACTATATAAACACAATATAGGGTTTACACTATATGTGTTATCATAATCGAGAATATTATTCATTATAACCCTAGCAGCTCTCGTGATAATTTGTTCATCACTGCAAGAGAACAATTTTATTAATAAGATTATTCTGTGTTTCATACTTGTATTCTTAATTCGATTTGATTGTGCTATACACTGTATTCAACCCCCTTCTACAGTGTGTGTGACCTAGCAAGTGGTATTAGAGTAATCTGTTAACACACAAATAGTTTAAGATCCAAAAACAATCATGTCTGAAGTAGAAACTCCAACCAAGCCCACCAAAATTGAAGAAACTCCAAAGACTCAAATCCACAGTCGATATGAGACTATTAGAGTTTCTATGCTGAGACCTTCTGAGTATCCCATATGGAAAGTGAGGATGACTATGTTTCTTGAAGCCACAGATCCAGAATACCTTGACAGAATTAATGAAGGACCACATAAGCCAACCAAGCTCTCCGTTGTAGTTGCAGATCAGCCAACAAAGGTCGTACAAAAGGAAAAAAGTGAGTATACAGCTGAAGATATCTCATCTATTGCCAAGGATGCAAAGGTAAGGCATTTGCTGCATAGTGCCATTGATAATGTCATGTCAAACAGGGTAATTAACTATAAGACTGCAAAGGAGATATGTGATGCCTTGGAGACAAGATGCCAGGGAACTGATTCAATTAAGAGGAACAAAAAGACTATACTCACTCAAGAGTATGAGCACTTTGACTCAAAGCCTGATGAGTCTTTAACTAGTTTATATGACAGATTTGTCAAACTCTTGAATGATTTGTCATTAGTGGACAAGGAATATGACCTTGAAGATTCAAATCTTAAATTCCTGTTAGCTCTTCCTGAAAGTTGGGATTTGAAGGCCACCACTATAAGAGACAACTATAATCTTGATGAAACTACCCTTGATGAAATTTTTGGCATGCTCAAGACTCATGAACTTGAGATGGATCAAAGAAGCAAGAGACATGGAAGAAAGTCAAGGACAGTTGCTCTTAAGGTTGAGGAGGAATCCCTCAAAGTGGCTGCCTCAAAGAAAGGCAAATGAAAGGCTCTCATCACAAAGTCTGATACTAAGTCATCAAGTTCTGATAATGATGAAGACTCAGAAAATGAAAGTCTACCTGAGATGGACCCTGATGAAGAGATGATGAAGCTGTGTGCTCTTATAGTGAAAGGAATCACAAAGATTGCATACAGGAAATTCAGGAGAGGAAAGTAGTTTTCCAGGAAAAGTGGAAGTTCTGATAAGAAGGGATTCAGAAAAACTGAAGGCAAAGCTGGAAAGTCTGAGAAATGAGATTACTCAAATGTCAAATGCTACAACTGTGGTGAGAAATGCCACATATCTCCTGATTGTAGAAAAGGGAAGAGTGACAAAGGCAAGGCACTTGTCACAAAGAAGAAAAGCTGGCCAGACACTTCAGATTCTGAGGATGAGAAAAACTATGCCTTGATGGAAAATGCTGATAGCAGTCCTAATACTGCTGAGTTAAAGGTACCTCAAACCACTTATGCCTTTCATACTGATGATATTACTGAGTTGAGATTATATCTTAAAATCATGTTTATTATTTACAGAGATCAAACTTTAACATGTGAAAGATTAACTTCTGAAAATCTTGCTTTTAAGAAAAGGAATGATTACTTAGAAAAAGAGTTAGTTATGTTCCATCAAACTCAGAAAGATAGAGATGATGCTTTCTATGTGAGAGATGAAGTGCTAAAAATGAATAAATCTCTAAAAACTGAGTTAGAAAAGGAAAGAGAGATTATCAGGACTTGGACTAACTCTGGCAGAACAACTAAGAATTTGCTAATTAGTGGAAACTGGAAAGAGGGCTTAGGTTATGGAGATGATAAAAGTGAAACATGAACTGAACAAGTTAAGCCAATCATTGTTAAACAGACTACCAAGCCAAAGGTAAATCCTGTTAAGTTTGTAGCTGTAAAGTCTGATATTGTTAAATCAGAAGTTAAAGAGAAATTAACTTCTGACAAACCAAAACATGATAAGCCAACTGTGGCGCCCTCCAAACCCGGGTCAGAAGTTTGGGGTCCACACACACACCTTAATTATAACCTGCTTATAACAATAATAAAGATAATAATAATATATGCAATGACCCTACTTACCAACCACCACGGACCGCAATAGGTTAAAGTATGCACACAAGCCAAACACACTAATATATTACAAACCGTTCAAATCCCAACTATTCAAACTCAAACTGAGTATTAAACATTATTACAAACTTTTACAAACTTAAATTATTCCAAAAGAAGCCTACTAGCTCAGCTTTCTCAACCTGAACCCCTAGCTCTCGCGCTGGACTGGGGATCCTCTTTACCAACTGGTTCCTTTTTAACGGGAAAGAATGTAAACAACATCGAACAAATGAGCTAACTAGCTCAGCAAGTCACAATGACAAAACTGAGAATAATGATCATCAGGTGAATATGTTTATGATATCAAGTGAACAATGGATTATGATTTAGAATTGGATATTATACTTTTAATTTAAAAACCAAGGTTATGCTGCTGATCAGTCACGCACTAACCTCGAGCAAGGCACACAACATTGCTCTAACTACTGGATCCAAGGCACACATTGGCCTAACTTGACCATTATATGGTCTGACCATGAATCTGGTCCATAATTTTATAAAAACAATCCAATTCTAACATAATAACAGAATATGCAATAATAAGCAATAACCGAAATCATTAACAACAATAAATGTTTAACAATGAAAGGGTTTCAATCCTTGTAAGGATCAATAAGGTAATTTAAAAGCTTGGATGCTGGGTAATGAAAGAATTGGATAACAAAGGAATCAACGTTTCAAGGTTTCAAGGATTTGGTCTTTCAAAGTATAAGATACCATGGGTTGAGTATATAATAGTTCATTTCAGTGTCTGGTATTTAGTTTGTATGTATTTGTGGAGTAGTATCGTAGATTTGTGGTTCTTGTTTGGGTATACAATAATCAATGGATTAGAAAGAATATGATTCATGGCTCAAGAACAATAACTGAAATCAGGATTTAGGTTTCTGTGCTTCAAAGCACTTGCAATATCACAGGATTATCAAGTACTACAATATCTCGAGAAAGTTTAGAACACTTGCCTGGTATTAGGTTACTACACTGCACTCGCTTCCAATCACAACCGTTTTACTCCTCAACTACCTGTTTCCCTTTCCTACGTCTTGCCTCTTCTGCTCACATATCATAAGTATCTATCAATAATTTACTCATGGAATTCTATTCAACACATACTTCTATTTACCCTTCGTTTTACCCAAATCCGATTAACGGATTGAAAGTTATGCAATAATCAAGTAAACACCGAATATATAGACCGATAGTCAATTAACAAGTCACATATAGCACATAATACATCACGTAATCAATGATATATTATTTATAAAGAAGTCTCGGGTCATAAATAGGCTTTCTGGTATTTAAAATGATTTTTAAAATATTTTTCGGAATTAAAACGGGTCGTTGGATCAATTTCAGGTTAATAAACAGGGTTCGGTTGGCCCATTCTGGCTCCGAAATAATTTTAGAATAATTATCGAGCCTTGGAAATAATTTAGAATAATATTTTAAAGCTCGAAACTATTTTTCAGAATTTTTAAATCATTTTTAAATAATTAAATCTAATTAAATAATTAATTAAAATCAATTTATAATTAATTAAATCAATTAATCAATTAATTTTCGAATTAATTGACCAATTAATCAATTATAAATTAACTGAAATTAATTAACTAATTAATTTAGATTTATTTGTGAATTAAAAATAATTTTCGGAATTAAAATAATAATTTTTAGAATTTTCAGAATTTAAAAATGAATTTTTATAATAAAAATAAATAGAAAATATGATTTTTAAACATTTTATAAACAGGAATCCTAAATTTGCAAAGTCTGGAAACTTCAGGGACCTAACTGCATCGTTTTCAAAAGTTGGGGTACTAAACTGTAATTTTCCACCTCTTCGCCGGAAAATAGTCGGGTTCGCCGGAGAACACGTTCCCGGCGTCCTCACCCCACCAACACCTCCAGATCACATCTACACAACATCAGGAACACAACCATGCAATCAATTCATCCTAACAATCCCTGAGTTGGCCGGAATTTGGCCGTGAAGTTTTCCAGTTTCCGGCGAACATCGGAAAACTTCAAAACACAACTCCCTTCTCTACAGACCTCGTTGGTTCATGAAACTTATACGACTAGATTGCAAATTTCACAGAGAACACAACCCACTATAACACAACATCAATCTATCACAGAATAAGAAACCCCCAAATTTCAATTAAGAACATTCATACGGGTTATAAACCCTAATTTTGAAATTCGAAAACTAAACTCAAATTTGAACATGTTATTGAACTCCAAATCAGACGTATGACATATGAAAATCATCAGGAAAACAAGCTCTACAACATGCAATAATCAAATCATACAAACAATCATCCGAACAACAATTCATATTTTTAATAAAATAAATTCGAAAATAAATAAATTTTTAGAAAAATAACCTTGATTTCTGCAGTGAAACAAAGCTCAGAATCTGATAGAACACTTCAAATCCTTCGTTTTGGTTACTCAAACTTTGAAACAGAGATCGGTAACGCCTTCGTTTTGCTGTTTGATTCTTAGAACA
This sequence comes from Apium graveolens, assembly GCF_009905375.1. Classification (NCBI taxonomy): domain Eukaryota; kingdom Viridiplantae; phylum Streptophyta; class Magnoliopsida; order Apiales; family Apiaceae; genus Apium; species Apium graveolens. The sequence continues at coordinate 202,100,376 of NC_133647.1, forward strand.
GTTTTAGGAAATTAGGGCTTTTCTCTGAAAATTATATAATTAACTATCTGCAAATAATTTTGATACGAAATAAAATACGGTAAAAGGCTATTTATAATTACGGAAAATTTGTATCCCGTTGGATCATTCCGGATATAAAACGGTACATTTATTTGTAAAAACTGATCCAAACGGTATCGGTTTTCGGGATAATTATCCAAATCAGTACAATTTGTACTGTGGTCTTGGTCTCAGCGCCTGGTTACACGTATTACGAAGTGATAATTGGGATAGTTTAATAAAAAGCTCCCGTTTATCGAAAATACGGGTTTTATTGATTTACCGAAACGAATATTGTATCGAAAATGTTGCGCCGGGACCCGCGCAGGACAAACCGTAAGCCGGATCGAAAAAGTCGAAGCATGGAATATGCTCGGAATATTACAATTAGGTTAGGAAGGAGTTCTCGAAAGAGTTTCGGGTTCCAAAAACGTAACAACGGTTGACGTCGGTTGGTTCCCGTTTTTATAAAATAGATTTTAATTACCCGGAAAAAGATTTTAGAAATTTCATATGATTCTTATAAATCCATAAACCAACATAAAAATAATTAGGAAGATATGATAATTATCTATATTTTATTTTGGACATATAAAAATTAAAATACTCAATTAATATTATTTTTGAATATTCAAGTACAGATAACACTTAACAATTAGCTTACAGAATAGATACTGAATACACATAATAATTATATAATAGCAAAAATAATTACACGATATATCCCGGATATTACATCCTTCCCCCCTTAAAAGGATTCTGTCCTCAGAATCTCTAAGAAAACACATGAGGGTACTTTTCTCTCATATCACTTTCTAACTCCCAGGTTGACTCTTCAACCTTTGGGTTTCTCCACAATACTCTTACTAACTTTACCACTTTATTTCTCAATACTTTCTCTCTTTCCTCTAGAATCTCTATCGGACTCTCTACATATGATAAATCTGCTTGAAGTTCTATTGGCTCATATTCTATTACATGCCTGGAGTCTGGATTATATTTCTTAAGCATTGATATGTGAAAAACATTGTAAATGTGCTCCATGCACGGAGGTAACGCCAACTCGTAAGCTACCTTGCCAATACACTTTAGGATTTCAAAAGGTCCGACATATCTTGGGTTTAGCTTCCCTTTCTTCCCAAACCTCGTTAGTCCTTTCCACGGTGATACTTTCAATAATACCAAGCTTACTTCTTCAAATTCCATGTCTTTTCTTGACTGGTCTGCATATTTCCTTTGACGATCTTGTGCGGCTATTAATCTTTTCTGGATAATTTCAACAACTTCCTTTGTCTGCTGCACCAATTCGGGTCCGAGTATTTTGCGTTCTCCTACTTCGTCCCAATATACTGGAGATCTACATTTGTGTCCATAAAGGGCTTTATAAGGTGGCATCCCAATACTGGCGTGATAACTGTTGTTATAAGCAAACTCGACTAGGGGTAAATGCTCGTCCCAACTTCCTTTAAAATCAATAGCACAAACACGTAGCATGCCCTCGATTGTCTGGATCGTTCTTTCACTTTGGCCATCCGTTTGGGGGTGATAGGCCGTACTCATATTCAATCTTGTTCCCAAATATTCTTGAAAACTCTTCCAAAATCTTGAATTAAATCTTGGATCTCGATCAGATATAATAGACACTGGAACTCCATGACGAACTACGATCTCTTTCAAGTACATATGAACTAACTTATCGAGCGAAAATCTTTCATTTATAGGCAGAAAATGAGCTGACTTGGTAAGTCTATCTACTATAACCCAAATGGCATCATGATTAGCCCTTGTCCTTGGTAATCCAACTATGAAATCCATGGCAATATGTTCCCACTTCCACTCTGGAATCTCCAATGGCTGTAGCAATCCGCTTGGTCTCTGATGCACCGCTTTAACTTTCTGACATGTATAGCATTTGCTAACCCATTCCGTAATTTCCCTCTTCATATTTGGCCACCAATAATTCTTCTTTAAATCTCTGTACATTTTGGTACTCCCTGGATGGATGGAATATCTTGAACTATGTGCCTCTTGTAAAATTTCATTTTTCAGCTCCGTTACTGGTGGAATCCAAATTCTTGAAGAAAACCTAAAAATACCTTGATCATCTTGTTGCGTGCATAATTCTTCACCTACCAAACTATTTATATCTTGATCCATTATCTCTTTCTGGCATTTCTTTATTTTCTCCAATAACTCCGGTTGGAAAATTATACCGTACACTTTTGCTTCCTCAGGCTTGCAAATTCTAATCTCCAATTCCAATTTTTGAAATTCTTTATATATCTCTTCAGGTACAGATAATACATTTAACTTTTCCTTCCGACTTAACGCATCTGCTACAACGTTCGCCTTACCGGGATGATAATTAATCGAGCAATCATAATCTTTGATCAATTCTAACTATCTCCTTTGTCTCATATTAAGTTCCTTCTGGGTAAATATATATTTCAAACTTTTGTGATCCATGAAAATTTCACACTTTTCTCCATACAAATAATGTCTCCAAATCTTCAAAGCGAAAACTATAGCTGCTAACTCCAAATCATGAGTAGGGTACTTCTGTTCGTGTGGTTTCAATTACCTTGACGCATACGCAATCACCTTGTCGTGCTGCATAAGAACACATCCTAATCCTTTGTAAGAAGCATCGCAATAAATTACGAAATTCCCTTGATCGTCTGGAAGTGACAAAACAGGTGTTGTGATTAATCTCCGCTTCAATTCCTGAAAACTTTCTTCGCACTTGTCATTCCATATAAACTTTTCATTCTTTCGTGTAAGCTTTGTCAATGGTGTTGCAATTCTTGAGAAATTCTGAACGAATCGTCGATAATATCCTGCCAATCCCAAGAAACTTCTTACCTCAGTGGGGGTTCTCGGTCTTTCCCAATTCGTAATTGCCTCGATCTTTGCTGGGTCCACTTTGATCCCTTCGTTACTGACTATGTGTCCTAAGAACTGAACTTCCTGTAGCCAAAACTCACACTTTGACAATTTAGCATATAACTTCTTTTTCCTTAAAATCTCCAAAGCTGTCCTCAAATGTTCCGCATGATCCTACTCCGTCTTTGAATAAATCAAAATATCGTCTATAAATACTATAACGAACTTATCCAAATATTCCTTGAAAATTCTGTTCATCAGGTCCATAAACGCTGCTGGGGCGTTGGTCAATCCAAAAGACATCACTAAAAACTCGTAATGCCCATACCTTGTTCTGAAAGCTGTCTTTGGTATATCTTCTGGTTTGATCTTTAGTTGATGATATCCCGATCTTAAATCGATTTTGGAGAAATACTTGGCTCCCTTCAATTGGTCAAACAAATCATCAATTCTGGGTAACGGATACTTATTCTTGATCGTCAACTTGTTGAGCTCCCTATAGTCGATGCACAGTCTCATGCTTCCATCCTTCTTCTTGACAAATAATACCGGTGCACCCCACGGGGATACGCTGGGTCTAATTACTCCTTTCTCTAACAGCTCTTGCAATTGCTTTGCTAACTCTTTCATCTCAACGAGCGCCATTCTATACGGGGCCTTGGATACTGGTTCGGTTTCAGGTGCTAAGTCAATTGCAAATTCAATTTCTCTATCTGGAGGAAGTCCTGGTAACTCGTCGGGAAATACGTCTGGAAATTCATTTACAACTGGAATATCTTCAAGTTTTGCTGGCTCCTGACTTCTGTCGATCACATATGCTATGAAATGCTCACATCCTTGTCGTAGTAACTTCTTGGCTTGAATCATCGTTAAGAACTTCTTTACTTGCTTCTGTCCCTTGAACGTTACTATTCTTTCATCTGGCGTTTTCACCATTACTTTCTTATTTCGACAATCTATCTGAGCATCATGCTTAGATAACCAATCCATTCCTAATATAACGTCAAATTCTCCTAACTTAAACGGTATCAAATCTACACAAAACTTACTACCAGAAATCTCAATCTCACAATTCCCACAAACTTGGTTAACAGTTACACGTTCTTGATTTGCTAATTCCACAATCATTATTTCATTTAAATACCCAACTGGACAATTTAACTTACTAACAAAATCTTGTGAAACAAACGATCGAGTTGCTCCCGAATCTATTAACACTTTGGCACATAAAGAGTTCACATTAAGCGTACCTGCCACGACATCCGTATCCTGGATCACATCCTTCACCGTCATGTCAAAAACTCTAGCCCTCGGAGTCTCATTCACTGTTGGGGTAGATCCCATAATCCTTAATGCATTACTAACTGGGGCTGGTGTCTTGCAATCCCTGGCCATATGTCCTGGCTTCCCATATTTAAAGCACGTAAATCCAATGACTGGAACTTTCACTGCTGGATTCCGGATAGGCTGATCCTTATTTGCTGGCTGATTTCGGCACTCCCTCGAGTAGTGCCCTTTCTGGTTGCATTTAAAACATACCACATTCAACTTGTTACAAACTCCTCTATGCTTCTTTCCACATACTTGACAATCTGGAAAAGTTAATCTCAACTGATTCGGCTGATTCACATTAGCTGAACGATTGCCCTGGCCTCCGTCTCCTACATTTTGTCCCCTGAAATTAAAATTTTTCCCTGGCTGAAACTTGCCCTTCTTAAAATTTGGAAACTTCCCGGTTTGTGACTGACCCTCACTTCCCTCAACTTTCCTTTTCTTGCTTTCCTTTTCTTTCTAGAACATCTCACTCTCTGTCTCTGCGATCATAGCTTTCTGTACAACCCCGACATAGGTATCCAATTCAAAAATAGCTACCTTCCCTCTGATCCATGGCTTCAAGCCTTGCTGGAATCTCTTAGCTTTCTTTCTATCAGTTTCAACATACGACGGCACATACCTTGACAATTCCTCAAACTTCCCCTCATAATCTGTTACCGACATGTTCCCTTGCTTTAATTCTAAAAACTTCAGCTCTATTTGATCCTGAACAAACTGAGGAAAATACTTTTCTAAAAACAATTCCTTAAACCTTTCCCAAGTAATAACATCTGTGCTTTCCAATGTTTTCACCATTTACCACCAATAGGTGGCCTCATTCTTCAGATAGTAACTTGTAAATTCAACCTTCTGCTCCTCTTTCACTTTTACCAAGGCAAAAGCCTTCTCTATTTCCTTTAACCACACATTTGCTTCAATTGGCTCAAAGGAACCCTTGAATTCTGGTGGGTTTACTGCCTAAAAAGTTTTGAAAGTTACCTGGGGATTGGTCTGTCTCTGCTGTTGTTGTGCCAGGTGAACTGTTTGTTGGGCCAAGATTTGAAGAATCTGGGCTATTGCTGGGTCCATGGGTCCTGGGTTCACATTCCGCTTTATATCATTTTAGTTGTTATTGTTGTTGTTGTTGGTTTCTTCATTCTGGGTGTTGGTGCGGGTATTTCTTCTGGGAGCATTTTCTGTAAAGAATCAATCAATTTATTTAGCTTTTGAATCAAATCTTTGTATAAAAGAAAAGTTTTGTGAAATAGAAATATCTCTTTTTGAAAACAGTTGTAACTAAGTAAATTGCATGCTTCTTTACAGAATATAAACAGTTATGGAAAACAGGGTACATGGTATCATAGGATATACTGGTGCAATAAATAAGGTAAAGTAAAACAGGTGCAATAAAATAAATGACAGTGTTGGAAAGGAAAAGGTACTGATATATAGATCAAAAGTTTTAGGTAATACAAGCGTAAAGACGCTTCGAAAGTAAAAGCAAAAAGGGTACAACAACCTACTCACTAGTCAGCATCGCTAGTCTATAAATACAACTCAAAAGTCTTCTGATACACACTACACACTATTGTTCATACTACATAACCATAACAACACTGCTCAGCATCCCCATCTCAAAATCTCTAACTCAGCTCCAAGGAAACTCTGGTCCTGCCAGCCTCTCAAAGTCCTCCATCACCTCAGTAGCCCAGCCCAGCAGTGCATCAGGGCCTCTGCCAGGTAGTGTAGCTCCATGTAGCCTAGCCTCAAGAACCCTCCGTGTCACATGAATCTCCTCTCGAAGCTCCCTCACACCACGATCAACATCTGTAGTCCTAATGATATGCTGTAACTCTCTAATCTGAGCCAACAAGGAATCACGCTCCAATAGAAGAGCCTCATACCGGTAATAAAGAACTGGGGGCAATGTAGACTGGAATGGGGCACTCGCTACTGAATGCCCAGTGGAATCTGAATCAGCTGGTGGGGGTCCTCTGACAGGTGGCCTCATGCCTGGAGGTGGAATAGCCTGCAATGGTATGGGCTGCAACACCGGTGGAGGTAGAATAGCCAATGCTGGTGGAATCACAAGACGTGGATCCGATGCTGGTGCTCCAACTGAAGGCTCTGAGTGATCAGCTGATACGGGAATAAAAGAGTCGGCCATCTCTACTAACTGAAATTATATCGTAATATAAGAATCTCGTACCACGACGCAAACTATACTAATACCGGTTATACCATAACACTCAACCTCTCGATGTTCTATCATCCTATACCTTACTTCTAATCCTATCCCTCTACCCATTCCCGTCAACCTAGGCTTATGTCAGTGACTTATAACCTGTAGCTCTGATACCAAACCTGTGGCGCCCTCCAAACCCGGGTCAGAAGTTTGGGGTCCACACACACACCTTAATTATAACCTGCTTATAACAATAATAAAGATAATAATAATATATGCAGTGACCCTACTTACCAACCACCACGGACCATAACAGGTTAAAGTATGCACACAAGCCAAACACACTAATATATTACAAACCGTTCAAATCCCAACTATTCAAACTCAAACTGAGTATTAAACATTATTACAAACTTTTACAAACTTAAATTATTCCAAAAGAAGCCTACTAGCTCAGCTTTCTCAACCTGAACCCCTAGCTCTCACGCTGGACTGGGGATCCTCTTTACCAACTGGTTCCTTTTTAACGGGAAAGAATGTAAACAACATCGAACAAATGAGCTAACTAGCTCAGCAAGTCACAATGACAAAACTGAGAATAATGATCATCAGGTGAATATGTTTATGATATCAAGTGAACAATGGATTATGATTTAGAATTGGATATTATACTTTTAATTTAAAAACCAAGGTTAGGCTGCTGATCAGTCACGCACTAACCTCGAGCAAGGCACACAACATTGCTCTAACTACTGGATCCAAGGCACACATTGGCCTAACTTGACCATTATATTGTCTGACCACGAATCTGGTCCACAATTTTATAAAAACAATCCAATTCTAACATAATAACAGAATATGCAATAATAAGCAATAACCGAAATCATTAACAACAATAAATGTTTAACAATGAAAGGGTTTCAATCCTTGTAAGGATCAATAAGGTAATTTAAAAGCTTGGATGCTGGGTAATGAAAGAATTGGATAACAAAGGAATCAACGTTTCAAGGTTTCAAGGATTTGGTCTTTCAAAGTATAAGATACCATGGGTTGAGTATATAATAGTTCATTTCAGTGTCTGGTATTTAGTTTGTATGTATTTGTGGAGTAGTATCGTAGATTTGTGGTTCTTGTTTGGGTATACAATAATCAATGGATTAGAAAGAATATGATTCATGGCTCAAGAATAATAACTAAAATCAGGATTTAGGTTTCTGTTCTTCAAAGCACTTGCAATATCACAGGATTATCAAGTACTACAATATCTCGAGAAAGTTTAGAACACTTGCCGGGTATTAGGTTACTACACTGCACTCGCTTCCAATCACAACCGTTTTACTCCTCAACTACCTGTTTCCCTTTCCTACGTCTTGCCTCTTCTGCTCACATATCATAAGTATGTATCAATAATTTACTCATGGAATTCTATTCAACACATACTTCTATTTACCCTTCGTTTTACCCAAATCCGATTAACGGATTGAAAGTTATGCAATAATCAAGTAAACACCGAATATATAGACCGATAGTCAATTAACAAGTCACATATAGCACATAATACATCACGTAATCAATGATATATTATTTATAAAGAAGTCTCGGGTCATAAATAGGCTTTCTGGTATTTAAAATGATTTTTAAAATATTTTTCGGAATTAAAACGGGTCGTTGGATCAATTTCGGGTTAATAAACAGGGTTCAGTTGGCCCATTCTGGCTCCGAAATAATTTTAGAATAATTATCGAGCCTTGGAAATAATTTAGAATAATATTTTAAAGCTCGAAACTATTTTTCAGAATTTTTAAATCATTTTTAAATAATTAAATCTAATTAAATAATTAATTAAAATCAATTAATAATTAATTAAATCAATTAATCAATTAATTTTCGAATTAATTGACCAATTAATCAATTATAAATTAACTGAAATTAATTAACTAATTAATTTAGATTTATTTGTGAATTAAAAATAATTTTCGGAATTAAAATAATAATTTTTAGAATTTTCAGAATTTAAAAATGAATTTTTATAATAAAATAAATAGGAAATATGATTTTTAATCATTTTATAAACAGGAATCCTAAATTTGCAAAGTCTGGAAACTTCAGGGACCTAACTGCATCGTTTTCAAAAGTTGGGGTACTAAACTGTAATTTTCCACCTCTTCGCCGGAAAACAGTCGGGTTCGCCGGAGAACACGTTCCCGGCGTCCTCACCCCACCAACACCTCCAGATCACATCTACACAACATCAGGAACACAACCATGCAATCAATTCATCCTAACAATCCCTGAGTTGGCCGGAATTTGGCCGTGAAGTTTTCCAGTTTCCGGCGAACATCGGAAAACTTCAAAATACAACTCCCTTCTCTACATACCTCGTTGGTTCATGAAACTTATATGACTAAATTGCAAATTTCACAGAGAATACAACCCACTATAACACAACATCAATCTATCACAGAATAAGAAACCCCCAAATTTCAATTAAGAACATTCATACGGGTTATAAACCCTAATTTTGAAATTCGAAAATTAAACTCAAATTTGAACATGTTATTGAACTCCAAATCAGACGTATGACATATGAAAATCATCAGGAAAACAAGCTCTACAACATGCAATCATCAAATCATACAAACAATCATCCGAAAAAAATTCATATTTTTAATAAAATAAATTCGAAAATAAATAAATTTTTAGAAAAATAACCTTGATTTCTGCAGTGAAACAAAGCTCAGAATCTGATAGAACACTTCAAATCCTTCGTTTTGGTTACTCAAACTTTGAAAACAGAGATCGGTAACGCCTTCGTTTTGCTGTTTGATTCTTAGAACAGTTTTAGGAAATTAGGGCTTTTCTCTGAAAATTATATAATTAACTATCTGCAAATGATTTTGATACGAAATAAAATACGGTAAAAGGCTATTTATAATTACGGAAAATTTGTATCCCGTTGGATCATTCCGGATATAAAACGGTACGTTTATTTGTAAAAACTGATCCAAACGGTATCAGTTTTCGGGATAATTATCCAAATCAGTACAATTTGTACTGCGGCCTTGGTCTCAGCGCCTGGTTACATGTATTACGAAGTGATAATTGGGATAGTTTAATAAAAAGCTCCCGTTTATCGAAAATACGGGTTTTATTGATTTACCGAAACGAATATTGTATCGAAAATGTTACGCCGGGACCCGCGCAGGACAAACCGTAAGCCGTATCGAAAAAGTCGAAACATGGAATATGCTCGGAATATTACAATTAGGTTAGGAAGGAGTTCTCGAAAGAGTTTCGGGTTCCAAAAATGTAACAACGGTTGACGTCGGTTGGTTCCCGTTTTTATAAAATAGATTTTAATTACCCGGAAAAAGATTTTAGAAATTTCATATGATTCTTATAAATCCATAAACCAACATAAAAATAATTAGGAAGATATGACAATTATCTATATTTTATTTTGGACATATAAAAATTAAAATACTCAATTAATATTATTTTTGAATATTCAAGTACAGATAACACTTAACAATTAGCTTACAGAATAGATACTGAACACACATAATAATTATATAATAGCAAAAATAATTACACGATATATCCCGGATATTACACCAACTAAAGTTAACATAGGCTTAATGACTAAGAAACAGTTTAAGCATAAGCTGAAAGAAGTTAAAAATATAAACAAGGTAAAGCCACCTAGGAAAAATAGGAATGGAAAGGAAGGTGTGAACAAAATTAACAATTATAAGCCTGTTCCTAATGCTCCTAGAAAAAAATGTCATAACTGTGGAAATTCTAACCATCTGGCTTCTTTTTGCAGGAAGAATAAGAACATAAACTCCTTATCCTCAAAGTCAGGAGTTAAGAGTCAATCTGTTAGATATAAGCCATAAAATCCTTGTTTTCATTGTGATAGTTTATGGCATTCCATTTATACTTGTAAGGAATAACTTAGTTTGTACTATGATTATTATCAAATAAAACCTTCTTTAAAGAAAGTTGGCATTATTCATTCTAGTGTAAGTTCTGATGCAAAGTCTGATATTGCAAATTCTGATAAGAAAACTGTTAACATAAACTCTGATGCTAAATCCGCTGCAAATGTTAACAAACTTAATAAGGCCAAAGGATCCAAGCAAGTCTAGGTCCTTAAAACTAATCATTAGTGGTCTTTGTAATTGCAGGGCAACAGGAAAAATATCGTAGTTCTTGATAGTGGATGTTCAGGACATATGACTGGAAATAAAGCCCTGCTATCAGATATTGTGGAGAAAGCTGGCCCAGGTATTTCTTATGGAGATGGCAACATGGGAAAAACTCTGGGATATGGCAATATCAATCTTGGGAATGTCATCATTGAAAAAGTAGCTCTGGTCTCAGGATTTAAACACAATCTGCTGAGTGTGAGTCAAATCTGTGACAGAGGTTATAATGTGGATTTCTTTGAAGAACACTATGAAGTTGTAAGCAAATCTACAGGCAAAGTTGTTCTGAAGGGATACAGGCATGGTAACATTTATGAAGCCAAGCTTTCAACAAGTTCCGATGGCTCTGCAATCTGTCTGTTAAGCAGAGCATCAATTGAAGAAAGCTGGGATTGACATAAGAAACTCTCTCATTTAAATTTCAACAATATAAATGAACTAGTCAAGAAAGATCTTGTGAGAGGACTGCCAAAATCAGTGTTTGCTCCTGATGGCCTTTGTGATTCATGTCAAAAGGCAAAATAAAGAAAATCTTCATTCAAGAGCAAGACTGAATCTTCAATTCTTGAGCCTTATCACCTACTACACATTGATCTATTTGGTCCAGTGAATGTCATGTCTATTGCAAAGAAGAAATATGATATGGTCATAGTGGATGAGTTCACCAGATACACATGGGTGTATTTCTTGCACACAAAAAGTGAAACTGCATCTATCTTGATTGATCATGTCAAGAAACTGGATAAATTGGTCAAAGATTCTGTGAAGATCATAAGAAGTGATAATGGTACTGAGTTCAAGAATTTGATCATGGAAGAGTTCTGCAAAAACCAAGGAATAAAGCAGGAATTCTCTGCTCCTGGAACTCCATAACAAAATGGAGTTGTTGAAAGAAAGAATAGAACTCTTATTGAAGCTGCACGAACTATGCTTGATGAAGCAAAGTTACCAACCTACTCTGTGCTGAAGCTGTGCAGACTGCTTGTTTTACTCAGAATGCAACACTTATCAACAAGCATGGAAATATACCATATGAGATGGTGAAGAAAAAGAAGCCAAATCTGAAGTATTTTCATGTATTTGGATGAAAGTGCTTTGTTCTTAAGACTCATCCTGAACAACTATCCAAATTTGATCAAAAAGCTGATGAAGGAATTTTTGTTGGATATCCACTTTTCACAAAAACCTTCAGAGTCTACAATTTAAGAACAAGGGTTGTCATGGAATCTATCAATGTCTCTTTTGATGATAAGAAGATTACTGGACTTGAAGATTTCAATGATCATGATCAGTTGAGATTTGAGAATGAAGTTTTAAATTCTGATAGTCTAAATCCTGATACTGCAAATTCTGATGGGTTAAACTCTGATGTTATTGAAATTGTGGTGACTACGCTAAAGGAAAATGCACCTTTTGCAGGGGGAGCATATTAAAGATCCAACCACATCTCAAGAAGCATCAGAACCTAGAACAGGCTCTTCAAGTTCTGATTCATCAAGTTCTGATGAGCCAAGTTCTGATAATTCTGGAAACTCAAATTCTGAAGGATCCAACTCAGAAAGCATAATTTCAGGGGGAGCATCAGAAAATGTTGATGGAGACAACATGGATCATGGGGGAGCATCCAGTTCTAGAGATCACATTCCATCTGCAAGGAAGTGGACTAAGGCACATACACCTGACTTAATTATTGAAAATCCTGATGCAGGTGTCAGAACTAGAACATCAACATCAAATGAATGTCTCTATCATTATTTTCAATCTCAGACTGAACCAAAGAAAGTGGAAGAAGCTCTTCAAGATGCTTATTGGGTGCAAGCAATGTAGGAATAGTTGAATGAATTTGAAAGAAATAAAGTCTGGACCCAAGTGCCAAGACCAAGGAACAGATCAGTTGTTGGTACAAAATGGGTGTTCAGAAATAAAACTGATAGTGATGGCATAATTATAAGGAATAAAGCAAGGCTGGTTGCAAAAGGATATTCTCTACAGGAGGGAATTGATTATGATGAAACATTTGCACCAGTTGCTAGATTGGAAGCCATAAGGATATTTTTGGCTTATGCTACTCACAAACAGTTTACAGTCTTTCAAATGGATGTAAAAAGTGCTTTTCTTAATGGAGAATTGGAGGAAGAAGTGTATGTTGAACATGTTGGGAACCACGGACTTAGGGTGTTACTACGTTTTATGATAAAGATTACGAAAAGAGGATTACCTTGTTAATGGTTGATTCCACGCTCTTCTATTGTATTCCCAAATTCCCTTGAGCGAAGTGTGGCCTCCGTCTTCTCAAGTTATCCTCTCTTCTTGCTCCTTGGTGGCTACAATATGTTTTTACACAATCCCAAGCAAGAAGAGAATAAGAATATATATAGGCTACAATAGGGACCATGAATAATTAGGTTGGACCTTCTAATTACATCTTGAGCCTAGCCCAATGTAATTAAATATTAATTCAATCCACTAAAGAATTAATATTTGCACTACCTTTCCTAATACCCTAATTTAATTAATTCGGTTCCAATATTATTTGCTTATTAAATTCCCCATGTTTAAAATATCATATGTCCATTAATTAAATAAATTACTGATAATTTATTTAATTAATATCTTTTATCCTTGATCATCCACTCAACCTTTATTTAATTATTCCAGAATAAATTCCACCTGCAGGGTTTCACATAATTAAATCTTTTTGAGCTTTCAAGGGGACATCATTAACCCGAATATTATCAGGACATGGATTCCTTCAATAAATAATATCCACCATGTATATAATTCCATCACCCAAAATATAGTGATATAATTCAAAAGAATTATTTCATATATAAATCAAAGCATGTAAATAATATACACGTGTCAATTACTATTTCCGGATTAAGAACCTAAGCATTAATAATAACATAGAATCTTAGTTCTCCTTCTTAATCAGTATTAAGAGAACAATTCTAAATTTGATCCTGTTCAATATACACAAAGTATACTAGTATTATTTATTAGTCAATATAAACTAATCTAAATAATACTACAGCCATACCAGTGGATTGTCCAACACCACCTGTGCTGTGAACCTTATTATATTATATAACCGTATTTAACAATCTAATATTCTGTATCCCATTTGATACTAGATTGTTCACAATATATAATATTAGACAACATGTAAACATTCAAATGATTCTCAAATAAACTGGCCAGAAATAAATGTACATACTTCAAATAAATATTTTCAGTATACACTAACAATCTCCCACTTATACTCAAAATATTCTATGTGTACATCAGTGTTTATTTAATCCACTATTACATAAAAATCTATGTGTCCATCCATCTGACTCCTATCGCTTCCACATGCTTGTCAAAAACCTTGGTTGGCAAGCTCTTTGTGAAAGGATCTGCTCGGTTGTCTTCTGATGATATGTGAGCCACAACTATATCCCCTCCCTTTATGATTCCTCGTATGAGATGATACTTACGTTTAATATGTTTAGCTGCTTTGTGGTCTCGCGGTTCCTTTGAATTTACCACAGCACCAGTGTTATCACAATACACCGTCAAGCTCCTAGGCAAATTAGGTACCACATTTAAGTCCAAAAGGAAGTTCCTGAACCATACAGCCTCCTTGGCAGCCTCAGAGGCCGCCACGTACTCGGCCTCCATGGTGGAGTCTGCAATACATTTCTGCTTTACACTCCTCCATATAACGGCTCCACCTCCCAAAGTAAAAATATATCCCGAGGTTGATTTCCTCTTCTCCCTATCTGATTGGAAATCTGAATCAGTATATCCCAAAGGAAATAGATCTGAGGCCTTGTAAATTAACATATACTCCTTAGTCCTTCTCAGGTACTTGAATATAGTTTTTACTGCACTCCAATGTTCCTGACCTGGGTTCGACTGATATCTACTAACCATGCCTACAACAAAGCAGATGTCAGGCCTCGTACATAACATATCATACATTAAGCTTCCACATGTTGAAGCATAAGGAACTACTTTCATGCTCTCTATATCCTTAGATGTCGAAGGACACTGCTTCTTAGATAGAGCAACTCCATGCTTAAAAGGTAAAAAACCTTTCTTGGAGTTCTGCATGTTAAAACGAGCTAATACTTCATCAATGTAGGGCTCTTGAGATAAAGCCAACATCCTTTTCTTGCGATCCCTTATAACTTTGATCCCAAGGATGTATGCCGCTTCACCTAAGTCCTTCATGTCAAATTGTTTGAACAACCATGCCTTTACTGATGACAACATCTCAACATTATTTCCAATGAGTAAAATATCATCTACATATAGTACTAGAAAAACCACTGCATTACCTTCACTTCTCTTATACACGCATGATTCGCTTGGACTTTGATCAAATCCATATGACTGGACTGCCTGATCAAAATGAATATTCCAATCTCTAGAAGCTTGTTTAAGTCCATAAATAGACCTCTTAAGCTTACGTACCAGATGCTCTTGGCCTTCCTTAATGAATCCTCTTGGTTGCTGCATATAGATGGTTTCTTCAAGACTTCCATTAAAAAAAGCTGTCTTGACATCCATTTGCCAAATCTCATAATCGAGATGAGCTGCTATAGATAAAAGAATACGGATTGACTTAAGCATGACTACCGGTGAAAAGGTTTCCTCATAATCGATACCTTCTTTCTGAGTATACCCTTTCGCAACAAGTCTTGCTTTCCAGGCTTTCACCTTTTTATCTAATCCCCTCTTTTTCTTGTAGATCCACTTACATCCAATAGGTTTTATCCCTTTGGGTGGTTCCACGAGCTCCCAGACCTGATTAGAATACATTGATTCTATCTTAGATTCCATCGCCTTTTGCCAAAGATCTGCATCTTTGTCTTGTACTGCCTCTTCGTATGTACGGGGATCATCATCATGTTCACCAGGGACCAAGTCTGAAGACTCTCCCAAAAACATGAATCTATCAGGCTGTTGAACAACCCTCCCACTACGACGAGGCACTGGTGCGGTATTAGTGACAGGTTGTACATTATGTTGTGGTTGTTCTACTTGTACTACAGCTTCATGGGTATTATTTGTCCCTCCCACTAGTTCCTCTAAAACGACACTACTCATGGGTTTGTGATTCATTATATAGTCCTCCTCCAAGAATCTTGCATTGGTGCTAACAATGACATCCCGATTCTTCGGATTATAAAATAAATATCCTTTCGTTCCCATGGGGTAGCCTACAAACAACTTTACTTCTGTACGAGATTCTAACTTAGTCGTGTTCTTGTTCAGCACATGTGCTGGACAACCCCATATTCGAATATGTCTTAGATTCGGTTTATCCCCGGTCCACAATTCTAAGGGGGTTTTAGGAACCGACTTAGAAGGTACTAAGTTCAGAAGATAAGCTGCTGTCTCTAAGGCATGTCCCCAAAATGACTTGGGTAAATCCAAATAACTCATTATCGATCTAAAACTCTCTAAAAGAGTCCGGTTCCTTCTCTCTGCTACACCGTTCTGCTGGGGTGTGCCTGGTGCAGTTAACTGGGATTCTATCCCATTTTCTGATAAATATTCCCTAAATTCTCCAAGCAAGTATTCGCCACCACGATCTGATCGTAGTGACTTGATACTTTTATTAAGTCGCTTCTCCGTTTTAGCTTTGTACTCTTTGAACTTATCAAAGCACTCAGACTTACGGCGCAACAAATAAACGTACCCATATCTAGAATAATCATCAATGAAAGTGATGAAATATTCATAACCATCTATTGCTTGGATATTCATGGGTCCACATAAATCAGAGTGAACCAATTCTAATACCTGTTTGGCTCTATTCCCCTTTGCCTTGAAAGGCCTATTAGTCATTTTACCTTCCAAGCAGGATTCACAAACTGGAAATGGCTCCACTGCCAATGAGCTTAAAGGCCCGTCTACTACCAGTCTTTGAATCCTCCTCAAGTTAATATGACCTAATCTCAAGTGCCAAAGATATGTTTGGTTCAAACTAGAAGGTTCCTTTCTTTTAGTAGAGTTAGAAGATGTGTTGTTCAATTCCCTAAATTGCAGTTGCAGTGCAGGTTGACTAGGATTAATTATATACAAATTGTCTTGCAATGTACCAGAACATATAATTCGTTTATTCATCATAATAGAAACATTACGATCCAAACAAACATTATAACCATCCAAAGCAAGTTTAGAAACCGAAATTAAATTCCTTCTAAAAGAAGGTACATAAAGACAATTGTTCAAAACCAAAATCCTATCAGAACCAAAAGATAAATGAATAAATCCTACTGCAACTACTGCTAATTTCGTAGCATAATTCATGAACACGTATATCTCACCATCTCTAAGCATTCTGGATAGTTGGAACCCCTGCATAGAATTACAAACATGATCAGTGGCTCCTGTATCTACACACCAAGTGCTCATAGATATAGCCGCTATAAATGTTTCTGTAACTAGAGAAAGAGACATACCATTATTGTTTGTCTTCTTAGGAAGAGGACAATCCTGTTTCCGGTGGCCTGACTGTTTGCATCTAGCACTTTCCCTTAGGCTTTTTCACACCACCCTGAACTCCCACTGCCTTCACAGCTTTCTGTGTCTGAGCCTTTTTCTTCTTCTTAATACCTTTCAGCTTAGAGGAAGAACCTTTCTCAGCCACATTCACTTGAACACTCTGCCGAAATAATCCTTCAGCTGCCTGAAGTTCTGTCAGTAGTTCCGCGAGATTATACTGCCTCTTGTTCATGTTGTAATTCAAGCGGAACTGCTCAAAACTCTTGGACAAGCTCATAAGGATAATGTCAATCTGGGTTTCCCCGTCAAGTTCAGCACCAAGGATCTCTATCTCATTCAGATGCGACATCATCTTGAGAACATGATCCCTTACAGGTGTGCTTTCAGCCATTTGAGTGTTCATTAAAGCCTTCATGGCTACTTGCCTAGCAGCCCTATTCTGATCTCCAAAAAGTTCCTTTAGATTAAAGAGCATATCCGAAGCAGTGGCCATAGACTGATGCTGATGCTGCAAAACACCCGACATTGCTGCCAGAATGTAACATCGCGACATCTCATCAGCCTTAATCCACCATTTATAATACTCTTTCTCATCTTCAGGAGCATCAGCAGCAGGCTGTTCAGGCTTGGGTTCATAAGTGCAAAACTTGTACTCCTCAGCAGTCAACACAATGTCCAAATTTCGTTTCCATTCAATATAATTAGGTCCGGTAAGTTTGTTATCCTTAAGTATGGTGAATAGTGGATTAAAGCCCATTTTATCCTGAGAATCATGCATAAAAACATCACATAAATAAGGGTGCATTAATTATTAAGATCTAAATTATTAAAATTTAATGCACTAACATCTAAACACCATAAGCTTCTGGTACGCCACGATGTGTGACATGTATACCACCTAATTTTGTTTAAATGTTACTTCGGTCATATTACTAAAAAATATGCCACGTTGGGGTGGACTATATTATTTTTCACAGCTAAGTGTATACCATCATCAAATCTTAAATTATTCGAAATCTATGGAACTTGGTACGCCACGATGGGTGGCATGTATACCTTATAATATTCGTAATTTTTCCTTGAATAGAATACTTCAATTCAATATTCATCAATGGTTTGATTTCCAGGTAGTGGAGGAGTCATATCGGTCTCACTTAAAACCCACAGCCTTACAAGTTCGATGAACCCGTTTTTGACAAAATCGCCCCAAATCAAAAGTAAAGAAAATCCGTATTTATTTCTTTCAAAATTTATTAATTTAAGAAGTTTGTTCTAGTAATTTCTATAACATTCTAGACATTATAAATTACATGCCACGATGGGTGACGTATATATAATTTATATTCGTCTTTATGTTAAATTACCTACAACCAATAATGGAGACCATGAGATTTTATTTCATATTAATTCCCTCTCCCACTTAATTTTTTTTTTATTAAAATTGAGGAATTTTAAAATTAAATGGGGCCCTATGTTGTTATAATTATGTCTAATCATGCATTCAAAATATACACATAATTTTAGCAACATATAACATTTAATTAAAGTAATAAATAAAATTTATGTCCATGTCGTCCTAATTAAGTTAAACATGCAATTTTAAAAGAATTACACACATAATTAACGACACACATAATCAATAAATTAAAGCAATAATTAAAATTTAATGGAAAAAATTAAAATAAATTTTCCACTATTATGACCCTTGAAAAAAAAATCCAGCTCTAAAAAAAAATCTGCCCAAGCGCGCCCTAACGCCCCAGCAGCCCCAGCAGCCCCAGCAGCCCCAGCAGCCCCGACAGCCCCAGCAGCCCCAGCAGTCCCAGCTGTCGCAGCAGCCCCAGCAGCCCCAGCAGCCCCAGCAGTCACAGCTGCCGCAGCGGCCCCAGTAGCCCCAGCTGCCGCAGCGCCGCACGCTTGTTGCTTTTCTGTGAGTTTTGTTTTGATTTTGTTCGATCCAAACATCAACAACAGCCCTTTGTAATCGCACAGCGGAACAAAAAACTACCGGAATTGATTTCCGATCGCACATAACTATTACAAAATAATTACAAAAAAAATAGATCTAATACAAAACTAATTTTGTAAAATCTATTCTAACACGATCAACCCTCGTGTAAATTACAACCACGATTAAACCACGTGGAAACCAAAACAAAAATTAACCACGATTAAACCACGTGGGATCCAAATACATAATTAAAATATACATGGCCATAATAGTGGATTAACAACCTGCATCAAAACCAATGCAAGCACAACACTATATACACGCATATATAATTACGACATGGACATTATATCATAAAACGTAGAACCCATTACCAGGCTCTTGATACCAATTGTTGGGAACCACGGACTTAGGGTGTTACTACGTTTTACGATAAAGATTACGAAAAGAGGATTACCTTGTTAATGGTTGATTCCACGCTCTTCTATTGTATTCCCAAATTCTCTTGAGCGAAGTGTGGCCTCCGTCTTCTCAAGTTATCCTCTCTTCTTGCTCCTTGGTGGCTACAATATGTTTTCACACAATCCCAAGCAAGAAGAGAATAAGAATATATATAGGCTACAATATGGACCATGGATAATTAGGTTGGGCCTTCTAATTACATTTTGAGCCTAGCCCAATGTAATTAAATATTAATTCAATCCACTAAAGAATTAATATTTGCACTACCTTTCCTAATACCGTAATTTAATTAATTCGGTTCCAATATTATTTGCTTATTAAATTCCCCATGTTTAAAATATCATATGTCCATTAATTAAATAAATTACTGATAATTTATTTAATTAATATCTTTTATCCTTGATCATCCACTCAACCTTTATTTAATTATGCCAGAATAAATTCCACCTGCAGGGTTTCACATAATTAAATCTTTTTGAGCTTTCAAGGGGACATCATTAACCCGAATATTATCAGGACATGGATTCCTTCAATAAAAAATATCCACCATGTATATAATTCCATCAACCAAAATATAATGATATAATTTAAAAGAATTATTTTATATATAAATCAAAGCATGTAAATAATATACACGTGTCAATTACTATTTCTGGATTAAGAACCTAAGTATTAATAATAACATAGAATCTTAGTTCTCCTTCTTAATCAGTATTAAGGGAACAATTCTAAATTTGATCCTGTTCAATATACACAAAGTATACTAGTATTATTTATTAGTCAATATAAACTAATCTAAATAATATTACAGCCATACCAGTGGATTGTCCAACACCACCTGTGCTGTGAACCTTATTATATTATATAACCGTATTTAACAATCTAATATTCTGTATCCCATTTGATACTAGATTGTTCACAATATATAATATTAGACAACATGTAAACATTCAAATGATTCGCAAATAAACTGGCCAGAAATAAATGTACATACTTCAAATAAATATTTTCAGTATACACTAAACAACCTCCAGGTTTTGTAGATTCAAAATTTCCTCATCATGTCTACAGACTTGATAAAACACTTTGTGGCCTTAAGCAAGCTCCAAGAGCATGGTATGAGACTTTAGCTCAGTTTCTTCTGGAAAGTGAATTTAACAGAGGGACTATTGACAAAACACTGTTTGATCTCAACCATGGAAATGACTTACTTTTGGTGTAGATATATGTTGATGATATCATTTTTGGTTCTACAAATGACAAACTTTGTAAAAGGTTTGCCAAGATGATGCAGTCAAGATATCAAATGAGTATGATGGGAGAACTTAGCTATTTTCTGGGCCTTCAAGTCAAGCAGAATGAAGAACGAACTTTTATTTGTCAATCTAAGTACACCAGAAATTTGTTGAAGAAATTTGGAATGCAAGACTGTTCAAGTGCATCCACTCCCATGGCCACTGCAATAAAATTGGATAAGGATACTGGTACATCGGTAGATATTACTGATTACAGAGGTATAATTGGCTCACTACTCTATCTAACTGCTAGTAGACCTGATATCATGTATGCTACCTGTCTTTGTGCAAGATTTCAAGCAGATCCAAGAGAACCTCACTTAACAGCTGTGGAAAGAATTTTCAAGTACCTTAAGGGTACAGCTGATCGGGGATTATGGTATCCTAGGGAATCAGATTTTAAGCTAATAGGTTACTCAGATGCAGATTTTGCAGGTTGCAAAATTTACAGGAAAAGCAAAAGTGGAAGCTGCCAATTTCTTGGAGGCAGATTAGTTTCTTGGTTTAGCAAGAAACAAAAGTCAATTTCCACATCAACTGCAGAGGCAGAGTACATTGCTGCAGGAAGCTGTTGTGCACAGATTCTTTGGATGATGAAGAATCAGTTACTGGATTATGGGTTAGAATTTTCTAAAATCCCTATTTACTGTGATAATCAAAGTGCTATTACTATGACAGGTAATCCAGTTCAACACTCAATGACAAAGCACATCAGTATTAGGTACCACTTCATAAGGGAACATGTGGATGAAGGTACAGTGGAATTGCATTTTGTTTCAACAGATCAACAACTAGCAGATATCTTCACAAAACCACTGTGTGAAGCTACTTTTACAAGATTGGTAAATGAACTTGGAATGGTTTTAGGTTCTTTCTGTAAATCTGCCTAGTTTATGTTCTGATACATCAGACTTTATGATCAGTATTTACAGATATTACTATCTCTGTGTATTCTGTGCTGAAATTGAAATTTTCTAAGTGCTGATTGTTGTCTGATGTATATTTCTAAACTCTGATAGCGATATGAATTTTTCTGTGATTATTCAATCCAATGAGGATAACTGTACTAGATGCAGACCTAGTAGTCTTTAATATACTAAAGATCCCATGTTTGAAGTAATTGTTTATGTGGAAATCTTTTAACACAAGCAAATTCTGATATTGAGCTTAGTTGAAGTTTACTTTGTGTATCTTATTACTAAGTCAAAAACTAGAATAGTGCTTCTCATCTGTTAAGTTTTGTTGTTTGTAAATCTTATGGATGTAATAAGTGCTGATAAGCCTCACTTATCAAAAGAAAAAAAATAAATAATACATATCAGGTACTCCTTTGAGATCTAGAGTAAAAATGTGGAAGGGAAGACCCAAGTGCATTGCTGGTATTAAGTAATATGCATTAGAAAAGCAAAATAAAATTTTCTTGGTGACTTTTCACACTCTATGATTACTGGAGAAATACTCTGATAGCAGCATAAATTCTGATAAGCAGTCGTGACTCACTTACACCGAGAAGCCACTGTAAAAAGGAATTTCAAAAGATGCATAAAATGAGCACAAAATAGTTGAGGTAGACTCATGCATGAACTCATTCTATAGTAGACTTCAGAATAATGACAGATTTTGAGCAAAGTTCTTAGTTATGCCTTATTTCTAAGATATACTGAAGTGAATCAGACTTTACTTTTTGTCTGATATTTAGCTTAATGCACACACTTACACTCCATATGAATGATGAAAATTACTGTGGTGATAAATGTTGTTTTAGATGAACAGTCTAATTGTCAGTTGCATAAATTCCGAGGACAAGTTCTGATGGAAGTTCTGATGATTAAATTCTGAGGAAACCATATCAGTATTTGTGTGAAGAATTACAGGAATAAACATTCCCTTTTCGAGTAAAGAAGCCATATTCTGATGACTTTTAAATTCTGATAATAATCAAGTTCTGATGCTGACGTGGCAGTATTTATTTACTTGGTTTATTTTTGGTCATTACGTGAACGATAATATTTTAACAGAATATTGGTTAATGTGAGATAAAACAGTCATAATTATTATGGGTTAGTGGTTAGCATGCATGTCTTGAAAACTTGCATGCGCACAGTAATTGTTATTATTTCCCATGCCCATTAACTCTGGCTTTAGATCTTTTACTGACTGTTATTTTTCACATTGGTCTAGGGAGACGAGGTATCATTATTTTTACTTGTAATATTAAATACTCCTCACGTCTCTTGGTATTCTATTGGTTAGTTAAACCAATTAATCATTCCAGCCAATACATCTTTCATATTCTCACAAACTCACTCTTTATACATACTCATCTAAAAACATGGTTCGTTTCAACCTGTTCCTGAACTATGAAACCTTCAATATCGAGTTGAGTTGTGATGATTGGCAACAGGAGTGGCATGTCACTGCCATTCCTGAAGAGATTTGGAACTCAGTTCCACAAGAGGTTCACACAGACCTCTTGTTCTTTTCGATGGACTATCACCTCCATTGTGATCGTCTGGAAGAAGAAAGGAGAGAAGCTCTCTGTCAACAAGAACGGATCATCCGTCTTGCAGTGCTCTTCGTCAGCAGTAGAAGGAGCTAGTCGTTTTGTCTTTTTAGACTAGGACTAAGGCTGTTGATGTTAAGACTTCTTAGAATAGGACTATCTTGTAATTTTTGCATGTAATTGATAAATTTCATGAAATGTACTCATATGATATATTAATGAAATTTCCTTTAAATTGCAAGATTTGGTCTTTGTTTCTCAAATTATGTGACTATGCATGTTTTAATTGCAATTTGTTAATCTTTACTTCATCATTTTTAACTTAATCTTGTCATGAATGTTTTGATTTAATGATGGTCAATAATAAATTTTGATGATTTGAGGAAACCATTGAAACACGGGTTCATGCTTCTGAATCTGTGATAAGCCAGCCTTTGACAGAATTGCCAACATTGAGAAAACTCAGGAGAAGCAACAAGCTCAGATTTCTGAAATTCTAACGAATCAAGCTTCTCACCAAACTCAATTCAATGAGATCCAATCCTCAGTGGAATTGCTTGTCTCTCTTCTTTTACCTGCTAATGCCAAAAAGGGGGAGAAAGTGATTAAGTCCAAATACAAATCTATTCAAGCACTGAAGGGCAAGGATGATGGAAAGGATGACCAGGGAAATTCTGGAATGGGTAGAGGTCATGGTCAGGGCAAAGGTTTTTCATCAAGCAAAGCTGAGACTATAATTCAAAGAAGAAGTTCTGATACTGGGAGAAGATTAAGTTCTGATACTGGTAAAAGGATAAGTTCTGGTGAACATCTGGAACTTGATGAAGAAATTTCAAAGCAATTATTTTTCAAAGAAAATCCAGGAATGGACTTTGAGAGTTTAAAGAAAGAGGAAGCTAGACTCAAAGCAGAAGGATCTAAAATTTCTGTTGTTGAAAAGAAATTTCCAAAGCCTAAGGGCATTGTGATAAAAGAAAGGTCAAATTCTGAGGCAACCAAAGTCAAATCACAAGTGGAGATAGATCCTAGATCCAAGGGCAAAGAAAAAATTGGTGAACCTGTAAAGGTATATCTACCATCTATGGATCTTGAAGCAAAGGATGATGAAGATACAAGTTTGATTTTGAAAAAGAAAAGGAACATTCAAACAACCTCTGACAAAGCTCATGTTGATCAAAATCAGGAGTTAGTAACTTCTGATATTCAAGTGAAGCAAGCAACCTCTGACATTGCTCAAGTTGACTTGACATCAGAATATGAAATGAAAGGTAAATTAACCTCTGACATTACTCATGTTAAACCTACTACAAGTCTACTACCAGGATTCACCAAAGCTAAACAGACTCAACCTTTGAAGACTACATCAAGTGGTTTTGAAGCACGGGTTATTAGAGGAAAGGAAGCCAAAGATAAATCTGGATTGGGTAGTTCTTATGAAAGAAGAACACACAACACTACCAATGATCCAACTTCCTTAAGTGAACTAGGTGTAGGTGCAACTCCTGAGAGATTGAATCAACTTGAATATGTACAAATGGTTTACCATACCTTTTTGAAAGAACATATATTGTTATATTTTATGATAGATGGAAGGGTATACCATATCAGGCAGAATGCTATACCACTGAAGTATTTTGAGGAACTGGAACATGTTCTATTCCTACTTCAAGTGAAAGACAGATTAACAGATAGTGTTGCAGGTTATTTAAAGTCACAAATTCAGAGACAAAAGAAGCTATATTCTGTAAAGTTTGACAACACATAATGTCCCAAGTACAGAGATCACAAAGGTGAAATTGTTGAAATGAAGCCTAATACTGCAAAGATCAATACATATCTTGGTATTAAGGGACTTGAATTCAATCTAGAGTCTAACAAATCCTATGTCATCAGACTAGATCAGGGGATGAGAAAAGCAAAAATCAATGATCTCAGATATGCTATCTTCCAAACTAATGAAGATACTGCAGAGCTTACAGATGAAAAAAGGAGGATGCAGAATGAACTTGAATATGCTGAGAGAAGTCTGTTGAAGAACTATCTCAGAACAACTCCTGACATCAAAGAGATCATAAATTGAAGCCAAGTCAAAGATCTACAACTGCTTAAATTCTGAAGTGTATACAGACTGAAGCTAATATCAGACTTTAAGGATGGTAAAACTGTAAGGACTATAAGTTGTAGTTATCTAGTCAAATTCTCATGCATTTGTACTTAATGTTTTTAACATCATCAAATATATATATTGAACTTGTATATTATGCTAATTTACAAGTTGGGGGAGATTGTTAGATATATTTGTGATGTCATGGCTAATATGATTTGTGTTTAGTTTTTTCAGATCTTACTTAACAGGACAAATCAGTACTTAACTGGAAATCAGTACTTATACTGAAGTCAGGACTTAAGATATCAGAACTTAAGTTACCAGAACTTAAGATATCAGAAGATATTCATCAGAAGATAATATCAGAACTTAAGAAGACTTTCAGATAAGGAAGGCGGCTGATTAAAGGGAAAGAAGTTCGAGACTAAAACAAGAAGAGATATGCATGGAGAAGAATTCTATGAAGAATAGAATACTTGGAAGAAAAGATACTAATTGATATATTTTAGGAAGTAGAATTATATTCCATATCAATTAGAACTTATCTTGTAACTGTGTGTACTATATAAACACAGCATAGGGTTTACACTATATGTGTTATCATAATCGAGAATATTATTCATTGTAACCCTAGCAGCTCTCGTGATAATTTGTTCATCACTGCAAGAGAACAGTTTTATTAATAAGATTATTCAGTGTTTCATACTTGTGTTCTTAATTCGATTTGATTGTGCTATACACTGTATTCAACCCCCTTCTACAGTGTGTGTGACCTAACATACATAAATGCCACTTAACAACCAACAGCACGGGTTTACAAGACTTGCACTAAATTGTACTAAACTACTTTCTAAAGCAACCTTTTAGTATTTTCATTTCTAGCTTAGCAAATCCATGCAGAATCTTGTATGTCTGTGACTAGAGGTGGCCAAACGTGCGAGTTCGAACCGCACATTCGGGACCGGCTCGTACGGAAACCGTAAAATATTCGGCCCGATTCGGGCCGGTTCAAACCCGCACAACCCGCTGAAAGAAGCGAACCGAATACGAATTTAATTTTAAAAAACCGGAACCGGCACTAACCCGCACGACCCGCACAGGCGAAGCCCGCGTGAGCCGCACGAACTATGCAACCCGCACAGCCCGCACAGCCCGCACGGCCCGCACGGGTGTGCGTCACGCGCCGTTCTCTGCAGTGTTGTAATTTTATAAAAGTTTTATATGATTTGATTTGTAATTTTTTAATATTTGATGCGGTTTGTTCCGTTTTTTTAGAGAGGAGTCCTCTCACATCATTTGTAATTTTTTTAAATTAATAAAATTTATAAGAGGTACCGTCCTCTTTCTAACCAAAAATTTAAAATAATAAAATTATTATGTGTTACATTTTATTAATTATATTATGAGCTTATATTTTAATAAAAATTGATATACTAATTTCGAATAAATTATGTAAATAATTTCGAGTTTTCTCACATGTTTAATTAAAAAAACAGATTATGTGAACCCGTGAGCTTATGTGTTTTCTCAGATTATTAAAAACAGATTATTAAAAAAACAGATTATGTGTTTTCTCAGATGATGAGCTTATGTCACATGGACAGCAGCAGATGTCAGCAAAGCAGAATAAAATCAATTCAACTTCAAGTGTCAAGCCCGTGAACCCGTGAGCTTTCAGCCCGTGAACCGAGTAACCCGCCAACCCATGAACCGCCTGGCACGCACACGACTTCAGTGCCGAATCCGAGTTACTTCCTTTAAGTTCACGCACAGCCCGGCCCGATTCGGTCAGTTCAAGTGCCGGTTCAGTGTTCAGTTTTCCCGGTTACAACCCGCTTTCAACCCGGCCCGGACCGCCCGACCCGCACGGTTGGCCACCTCTATCTGTGACCATCCTTTGTCCACTTAATCTTGGCCCTTGATCTTATATTCTCCCAGCTACTTTGTAGACTTTTAAATCTAGTTGATAGATCGTTTGTTGACTGATAATCTTGAATCTTTAACTTGTCTATATTCTATATTTGAGAGGCATGTCCAGATCTCCAGATTGTTCTAAGAGAAGTGAGATATCGATAAGTATAACGACTTATCGAGACCTCTGAGTTCTCTATAGGTATCCTTGAATTATCGAGGTCTCTAGATTCTTGCGTGTGAAATGACTTATCGATATGTCTGAGATCTCTATATGCACATTTTGACTTGTCAATATCTCTGAGACCTCTATATAAGAAATTGACTTGTCGATAACTCCAATTCTTCACATCTTAATTTGATTTGTTGATGTCTCTAAGTTCTCTATATACAGAAATGACTTGTCGATATCTCCAGTTCTCTACATCTTCATTTGACTTGTCGATATCTCTGAGATTTCTCTATAAGCCATTTTGGACTTCTCAAATTCTGGAATTCTCGAATGACTTCTCGATATAAATTGATCTATGACTTATCAATATCTTGACTTAGAACATTTTTCATTAAACAGTTTTGTTCAACTCCAAGCTTCTACACTTTTCTTTGAGGCATGATCATGGCTTGATCTTCTTCTAGAGTTTATTCCTTAGCTTGAATCTTTTCACAGAAAAATCCTCCAGTCTAATCTTTTATCCTTTTTACAGACTCAAGAAATACAATATAGAATACAAAATTGATTATCAAACAACTAAATCTTAGGGTGGTCAATGTGATTTAGTCTTGTTATTATACAGGTATGTCTTGCACAACAATCTCCCCTATTTTGTGAGAATATTGCTTTTCACAAATTCATGCCTGATAACAAGGCTAACCCCAAGCTAAAATTAAATACATAAAAAATTGATAGATTGACGAATACAATTTTTTTTACATTAAGTAGTTACATCAGTTCAAACATTACAAACACCTGGTGAATTTCTCATAGCCTGGTTCTTTTCTAATGAGGTCCTTAAGATTTAATATCACTTGAAGTTCTTCAATTATTTCTATCCCTCTTAAGGCTTCCACCAGTTTGAGCCAATCATCCAATTTGTAACTGTTGAGGTAATTTACTCCGAATTTTGAAAATCTGCCAACTTGAATGTTCAGGAAATATCCATCTTTTGAGATTCTACTTTTCCCCCAACCTTGAGCTCATTTGATCTTTGTTCAAACATCTCTATCTCCCTAGCATATTGTCTTTTCCTTTCCTCCTTCTCAGCCCTTATTCTTACATGTATTTCATTTCTTTCTCTCAGCCTCTCAGACATCACAGCCTTCCACATCCTTGTACTTGTATCCTTGTCCTTCATCAAATTAATCACCCTCCTCAATTCTGTGTTTGAAAATGTTTCCATTATTTTCCTGCTAAGAAAAATGAACGAGCCATCCAAATAGTAGATTCTGATTTCTGCCAAAGAGATAATCCAAACTATGACAATTTCTTCAGATAATTATTGGAAATAGTCATCATCTGTTATGCACATGTTTAGAGGCAGAAAATCATCTTGATTTAAGCATTTCCAGATGACACCAGCATCAGCTTGCATTTTCTTTGGTTTTCTCCCAACAGTCTTGAAGTGAGTTTTGGTTGGAGGCTTGAATGAAGGTAGGTTTGTGATTTTCTTTAGTGTGACTTGGCTGGATCTGATTGGTATCTTGAGTAAGGAGTTTGTAGTTTGTTTATACAAGAATTTAGGTTTTTGAGGTTGGAATGGTTGAGTGTTTATTTCGCTTGGCTTGGAGGTTTGAGTAGATTGGATTTTTGAAACTTTTGCTTCTTGGACATTTTGTTTTTGTGACTTACCTTCACCACCTCTCCTACTCTTCTTTCCATCTTTTCTCTCTTCTCTCCCTTTTCTCTTCTCATACACCTTGCTGCCTATTGCTTTAGAAAATTGACTTGGATTTGAGCTAGAAGATTTGTGTTCATCCTTCTTCTGGTCATCATCATCCAAATCTTCTTTTATGTTGAATTGAGTTCTTGGCAATTAGTTATCATCATTTCTCAAGTATCTCCCCAATATCTTTATCATCTATTCATCTTCTACAGTCTTGATCATTTTATGATTCAAGTCAGTTTCTAATGTCATTATCAGCCTCAAGTTTCCCACGACACAGTGCTTTGGTATCATGAAGTATTTGCACCTTTTGGTTGATGGACATATGTAGGCCACTCCCTTGCTAGGTTGGAGATATGCTTCTGGAAAAGCAACTATTTGAGCCTTTTTGAGTTCATTTAGAAAGAGAGTATCCTCTGGAATCACCCTGTCAACCTTTTTTGATTATAATGTCCAATTCAGATGTTCTTTTAGGTATGAGACAGTTGGGAGATAACTGCATTCACCCTATCCACACTAGAGACATTAATATTTGCAATAATTCTTCTTTCTTGAAAGTTATCTACAGTCACCATAATCACCCTTAGAAAGTTGATGTCTCTGTCCAAAGCCTTTTTGTAGGTGAAGAAGTTGTTGGTTAGAGAAACTCTGAGAGCCCTGAGCAGTTCATCAAACTCTTTATCCAAACAGGGTCCCTCAGCTGCTTTCTGTAGTCTTTCTTTCCCAACATCATCTTGATTTGTTCGAACTGTGGCTTGGCTGGATGATTTTAGCAGTCTGGCTTCTATCTTCCCCTAGTCTTGTTAGCAGGAAAGATGAGAGGTTTAGGAATTTTAGGTCTAACTGCTTCTGGAAATGCAGGAAGTGGAATGTTCAAAGCACCCACAATAGCTCCCAGAGAGACATAATTCTGTATTTATAGGTGTTTGTGGGAGTCTACTAGGGACTTGATATCTTGCTATTGATTCTGCACCAAAGCTTGTTAGGTCACACGGCACTGTAGAAGGGGGTTGAATACAGTGTTTATACAATCAAATCGATTTAACACAAGTATGTAACAAAGATCAAATATATTGAATAAACTCTATTACAATAAGAGCTGTTGTTCTCTCTCAGTGATGAACAAATATCACTAAGAGCTACTAGGTTACAATGAATAGTGTATCTCGATAATAACACATATAGTGTAAACCCTAAGCTGTATTTATATACTACACAGTTATAAGATATATTCTAAATGATATGAAATATAATTCTGTCTCCTAAAATATATCAATCAGATATCTTCTACAAGTCTTTCAGCCTCTAACTCTTTCCATGCATATCTTCTATTGTTTTAGCCCAGATCTTCTCTTTTGTAAATCAGCTTCTTTCCTTTTCTAAAAGTCTTCCCGCACTTAAGTTCTGATATGACCTTAAGTTCTGATATTAAGTTCTGACTTCCAGTAAGTCCTGATTTCAGTAAGTCCTGATATGTCCTGTTGTTAAGTTCTGAAAACTAAACACAAATCATATTAGACATAACATCTCAAATATATCTAACAATCTCCCCCAACTTGTAAATTATGCAAAATATACAAGTTAATAGATTTGATGATGTCAAAAACATTTAAGTACAAATGCATTAAGAGTTTAACTGAATAACTAACTACAACTTACAGTCCTTGTAGCTTTTACCAATCTCACTGAGTCAATCTGAATCCAAAATGATTCTTGACAAAGTTTGATATCAGCTTTTCTTCTTTAATCCTCAGGACCTGAGAGAGTGTAGTCTTGACTTGCTTCATCTCTTTATTCTGACTTCCACTCTGATAGATTGCAGTCCTTATAGCAGAGATATGGTTTCTTTCTAAACCATCATTCAGTCTTATTACCCTAGGATGAGAAGAATCTTCATTGTAGCAGAGACATTTCTCTTTCAGTATTACCTCAAGCTTAGCAGAATCCTTCTTCATAGGAATTTCACTTCCATCATCTTCAACAATATTTGGAATGAATTCTGTAAATCTTGAACTAGAAATTCTTGCGTTATCTCTTATAATCTTTAATATGAAATTTGACCATCTCCTGGTAATATCATACTTTACCTCTAAAAGGTAATGAAAGAATTGAAGCTCTTTCAGTGATTTATTTAGCACATCTGATTCTGACATTTGATATGTCCTTCCATCTTCAAGAAAAAGAATCAGATTTTCTTTGACATTGTGCTTGTCATGAACATCCAGTACTACTTGAACAGAGATAACCTTATCAAGGTGTTTCTGTGTAACATCTTCAAGAGGTTTGTCAGCCAACATAAATGGATCTCTAGTAGCAACTTCAAGTCCTGTTTTGATTTTAGCTTCATCAGAACCTAGTCCAGCCCTGTCTCTTGCTTCTCTGGCTTTCAATCCAACAGTCATGAAATCAGATAACAATTGGCTTTTCTTTGGATCTGATGGTTTGACATTCTTCCACAAAAGTTTCTTTTTATCAGATATTTCCATCTTGTCCAAATCAACTTGAGAAATCTCAGAGGTTAATTTCTTGACTTTATCAGAACTTGCTGCTTCTACTGTAGCTTGTTGTTTCTCACTCTGAACAACTTGAGCTTTGTCAGAGGTTGTCTTTGATTCTTCAGAAATCTTCTTTCTTTTCAGAGTTTGAACATCTTCTTCAGTCAGAGTATCATCATCATGAATTGTAGTTTGATAGACAGGATCTATCACAATTGAAGGAATTCATCAACCTTTTCCTTTCCTTTTGACTTATGATCACTCTCAGATTGTGATCTTGTTTTGGGCTTTGATGCCTCAGAAATTGTCTTCTCTTTAATCACAATGCCTTTCTCCTTAGGCCTTGGAGGTTTTTTTGCAACAGAAGTTTTCGACTTTAGACTTGTCTTTTCAGCTTTAAATCTAGCTTCCTCCTCCTTGAGATTATCCAAATCCATTCCTGTATTATGCTTCAGAAATAATCTTCTAGCAATTTCCTCATCAAGTGTCTGAATCTTAGGATCTTTGTAGTAGACAGTTCTCTACTTTCCCTTGAGCTTCAGAGTTTGCACGAACTTTTGAGAATCTTGACTTCCACCTTGTACCAGAACATCAGGCTTTGTCAGACTTTGCTCATCAGAACTTGTTATCAGGTTTTGAGTTTCAGTACTTGCGATCAGATTTTGAGTTTGAGCAGCTTCAAAACTTGTCTTCTTTTGAATAGAAGATTTGCTTGCATCAGAGATTAGATTCCCAGAAGAAACCTTGCTGCTCTGCCCTTTACTTTGAACTTGACCTCTACCCTTGCTAGGGTTTCCCTGGTCATCAGTTTCATCATCTTTCTTCTTCAGTATTTGATCATTTGAGCATTTGGACTTAACTATCTTCTCCCCCTTTTTGGCATCATCAGGTAGTAGGAGTGAGAGAAGAAGTTCTGCTAAAGATTGAATTTAATTCAACTGAGTTTGCTGAGAAACTTGATTTTGTAGGACCTCAGAAATTTGGGCCTGTTGCTTCTCTTGAGCCTTTTCAATTGCTTCTACTTTCTCAAGTGTAGCTCAGGATATGTCAATTCAAATTTGACATTTGTTTGTCAAATCATCACAAATTTTAATAACCACAATTTTAATCAAAACATTCATCAAGAAATACAGTTCAAGTAGATGAAGAGCTTCAAAGAATATTAGAGAGAGAGAGAATAAGAGAGATTAAGGATAGAAAAGTAGGTAAAAGATTAGAAAATCTTTTAACTCCTATATATATACCCTCTCCACTCAACAGTTATATTTTTGAAGCATGGCATACAATTTACACCTGGCAACGTGTGAACAGACAGTAAAAAGTTAAAGCAGGAATTAGTGGGCACGAGAAATAAGCAATAATTACCGTGCACATGCAGTTTTTCAAGACAAACACGTTTACCACTAACCCACAAGATTATGACTGTTTTATCTCTCCTAAATATATTCTGATTAAATATGACCGTTTCAGTATTTATCACAAATAAGTCAAGTAACAAATAATGCCACATAAGCATCAGAGTTTCCATCAGGATTTAATATCAGAACTTGACTATCATAAGATCTTAACAGTCATCAGAACATGGCTTCTTTACTCAAAAAGTGAATGTTTGTATCGGTGATTTTTCATACAAATACTGACTTGTTTTCTTCAGAGTTTAATCATCAGAACTTCCATCAGAACTTGTCCTCATAATTTATGCAAATGACACTTAACTGTTTATCTAAAACAACTTAATCACCACTGTAATTTTCATCATTCATATGGAGTGAGAGTGTGTGCATTTAGAAAAATATCAGATAAAGATTAAAGTCTGATAAATTTCAGTACATCTTAGAAATAAGGCATAACTAAGAAAGGTGCTTAAAATCTTTCATTAATAATGAAGTCTACTATAGAATAAATTTATGCAAGAATCCACCTCAATTGTTTGTGCTCATTTTATGCATCTTTTAACATTCTTTTTCACAGTGGCTTCTCAGTGTAAGTGAGTCACGACTGCTATCAGAATTTATGCTATTATCCGAGTATTTCTCCAGTAATCAGAGAATGTGAAAAGTCACCAAGAAAAATTTATTTGCTTTTCTAATGCATATCACTTAATACCAACAATGCACTTGGGTCTTCCCTTTCACATATTTACTCTAGATCTCAAAGGAGTACCTGACTTCAATTTTCTTTTCTTTTCTTTTCTTTTCTTCAAATAAGTGAGGCTTATCAAGCATGTGGTTCATCCTTAAGATTTACTGACATCAGAATTTGATAGATGAGAAGCAAGAATCTAGTTTGTGATTTAGTAATAAGATACACAAAGTAAATTTGACTAAGCTCTAAATCAGAATTTGCTTGTGTTAATGAGTTTCCACATAAATAACTAATTCAAACATGGGATTTCTAGTATGATAAAGACTACTAGGTCAGCATCTAGCACATGTATCCTCATTGGATTGAATAGTCACAGAACATTCAAATCACTATCAGAGTATATAAATCCATATCAGATGACAATCAACATTTAATGTATTATAATTTAAGCACAGATTACATAGAGATAAGATAATCTGTAAACACTGATCATAAAGTCTGATGCATGAGAACAAAAACTAAGCAGATTTAAAGAAAGAACCTGAAACCATTCCAAGTTCATTTACCAGTCTTGTAAAAGTAGCTTCACAGAGTGATTTTGTGAAGATATCTGCTAGTTGTTGATCTATTGGAACAAAATGCATTTCCACTGTACCTTCCATCACATGTTCCCCTATGAAATGGTACCTAATGCTGATGTGCTTTGTCATTGAGTGTTGAACTGGATTACCTGTCATAGGAATAACACTTTGATTATCACAGTAAATGGGTATTTTAGAAAATTCTAACCTATAGTCAAGTAACTGATTCTTCATCCGAAGAATCTGTGCACAACAGCTTCCTGCAGCAATATATTCTGCTTCTGCAGTTGATGTGGAAATTGACTTTTGTTTCTTGCTAAACCAAGAAACTAATCTGCCTCCAAGAAATTGGTAGCTTCCACTTGTGCTTTTCCTGTCTATTTTGCATCCTGCAAAATCTGCATCTGAGTAACCTATTAGCTTAAAGTCTGATTCCCTAGGATACCACAATCCTAGATCAGCTGTACCCTTGAGGTACTTGAAAATTCTTTTCACAGCTATTAGATGAGGTTCTCTTGGATCAGCCTGAAATCTTACACAAAGACAGGTAGCATACATAATATCAGGTCTGTTAGGTCACACACACACTGTAGAGGGGGTGAATACAGTGTATAGTACACTCAAATCGAACTTTAAGAACTTAAGTAACAGAAAACAAACTTTATTGAAACAATAAACTCTGTTACAGTATGGAACTGTTACCTCTCAGTGATGAACAAATATCATGAGAGCTGCTAGGGTTACAATGAATAATCTTCTCTAATAATGATAACACTTATAGTGTAAACCCTATATCTGTGTTTATATACTACACAGTTACAAGATAATCGCTAATTGATATGGAATATAATTCTGCTTCCTAAAATATATCAATCAGATATCTTTTCTTCCAAGTATTCCATTCTTTACGGAATTCCTTCTTCATGCATATCTCTTCTTATGTTTATCTTGATCTTCTTTCCTTTAATCAGCTACTGTCCTTATCTGATTGTCCTTCAGTACTTAAGTTCTGATATCTATCTTCTGACGATTATCTCCTGATAACATATGTACTAATATCCTTAAGTCCTGACTTCCAGTATAAGTACTGATCAACAGTTAAGTACTGATTTATCCAGTTCAAGTAAGATCTGAAAGCTAAACATAAAACATATTAGCCATGACATTATCAAATATATCTAACAATCTCCCCCAACTTGTAAATTAACATAATATACAAGTTTAACAGATATTTGATGATGTCAAAAACATTAAGTACAAATGCATGAGAATTAGACTAGATAACTACAACTTACAGTCCTTAAAGCTTTTTCCAATTTCAACTTCTGATAACAAATTCAGTCTGTATAAATATCAGAATTTAAGCAGTTGTAGATCTTCGACTTGGCTTCATCATTTTCTGATCTCTCTGATGTCAGGAGTTGTTCTGAGATAGTTCTTCAACAAACATTTCTCAGCATATCTGAGTTCATCAATCATTCTCCTTTTGACATCTTTAAGCTCTGCAGTATCTTCACCAGTTTGAAAGATTGCAGCTCTGAGATCATTGATCTTTGCTTTTCTCAACTCCTGATCTAGTCTTATGACATAAGCTTTGTTAGACTCTAGATTGAATTCAAGTCCCTTAATACCAAGATATGTTCTGATCTGTGCAGTATTAGGCTTCATATCAACAATATCACCATTGTGATCTCTGTACTTTGGAATATATATGCTGTCAGACTTAACAGAATAAAGCCTTTTCTGTCTCTGAATCTGTTCTTTTAAGTAGTTTGCAGCAGTCTCTGTTATTCTGTCATCCACTTGAAGTAAGAAAAGTACATGCTCCAATTCTTCAAAATACTTCAATGGAATGGTATTTTATCTTATATGATAAACCCTACCATCTGTCATGAAATACAACATGATATATTCTTTCAAGTAGGTATGGTAAACCATCTGTACAGATTCCAGTTGATTCAATCTCTCAGGAGTTGCTCCAATACCTGGTTCACTCAAGGAAGTTGGATCATTGGTAGTGTTGTGTACTCTTCTTTCATCAGCACTTCCCAATCCAGTTTTATCTCTAGCTTCCTTTCCAGTAACTACTCTTGCTTCAAAACCACTTGCAGTAGTCTTCAAAGATTGTCTGTTTTGCTTTAGTGAATCCTGGTAGGAGTGTCTTTGATCTATTTTCTGATATCAAGTTAACTTGAGCTCTGTCAGAGGTTACTTGCTTCTTCTGAATATCAGAACTTACAATTTCTTGACTCTGAACAACTTAAGCCATGTCAGAGGCTGTTTTAAGAACTTTTCTTGAAGTCAGAGCAAGATCATCTTTTTCATCAGTAATTTCTTCTTCCTCAGAAGGTACATAAACCTTGATAGGTTCACCAACCTTTTATTTACCATTGGATCTTGGATCTATCTGTGGTTGTGATCTAGCCAACGTTGCTTCAGTATGTGTCCTTTCTTTGATCACAATGCCTTTGAGTTTTGGAAGTGACTTTTTACCAGAAGCTTCAGATTTAGATGTGACTTTCTCTGATTTAAGTCTGGCTTCTTCTTCCTTTAAACTTTCCAAGTCCATTCCTGGATTTTCTTGAAAAAATAACTGTCTTGACATTTCCTCATCAAGATCTAGAAGTTCATCAGAACTTATCCTTTTACCAGCAGCAGAACTTATTCTTTTCCCAGTATCAGAACTTGTCCTGTGACTAGCTTGTCTTGATGTAAACCTTCTACCTTGACTATGACCGCTACCCATTCCAGAGTATCCTTGATCATCATTTCCATCATCCTTTCCTTGCAGTGTCTTGTTAGTGTTGCATTTGGACTTAATTACCTTCTCCCCCTTTTTGGCATCAGCAGGTAGTAAAAAAGAGATAAGTAATTCCACTGAGGATTGGATTTCAGTAAGTTGCGATTGCTGAGAAGCTTGATTTGTCAGAATGTCATCAATCTGAGCTTGTTGTTTCTCTTGAGTTTTCTCAATATAAGCAATCCTGTCAATGGTAGGTTGAAAGAACTTTTTCTTATCAATTTTCCAAACTTGTTCTTGTTTGATAAAGTTCTCCTGAATCTTGTGTAGCTCTGCATGAGTAGTTGAATGAAGACCTTGCAGATTTTTAATACTCAATGCAGTGACTCTAAGCTGGGTTTTTAAATCATCAGAATTTAACATTTCATCAGCTTTAGTCAAGTGCTCAGCAAGATGTATTGCAGTTGGAACACATGAAACTGAGTTCCATTCCTTAGTCCACTCCTGACCTGCAGGAGTTTCACTCCAAGGTACTGGTGCATCCCCGATAACAAACTCCTTTACCAGTTCAGACTTAGGAAGAGTCTGTTGAGGAGTATGTCCTGAAGGACCTGCTTCATCAGCATCTACAGTTGGAGCAGCTTCACCAGTATCTCCAGCATGTGCAGCATCAGGACTTAAAGAATCAGTATCTTCTGATAAGACAACAGTGTGAGTAGCAATGGAGGCTTCATCATCCTCTAATTGCTGATCTGATACTAAGTTCTGATCAACAGCTATATCCTGATGCTCACCTAAAGTCTGATCATCAGCATCTTGATGCAGAGAAGGTGTTGTTGATAACTCTGGAGTTTGAACAGCATCAGTAACAGGTGTTGTGGAAGGATTATTTGCTGTTAGAGCTTCTAAGAGAAATACTTCAGACACAACCAAGTGTTGAACATCAATATCAGCACTTGTGCCTGGATCAACAAGAGACACAGATGGTGAGTTAGCCTTGTCAGATACAGCTTCCTGAGATGGAGTTGATGGAGAAGAAGTGACTGGAGCAAATTCCTTGTCTTGTGAGATCAGAGATTCCTGATCCCCTTCCTTAGCTGCTTCTTCTTCATCATCTGAAACTGGCCTTTGTGCCCTCTATTTCTTGTACTTCCTTGTTGATTTGGATTCCTTGGGAGTTTCAGGAACTATCATTCGTCTAAGCCTCTTGAGAAGCCTAGAACCCCCAATTTCAGAATCCTTCTGAGAAACCTCTTTCTCAGCTTCAGTAACAACAGGTTCTCTAGAAGAAACCTGTGCCTCAGAATCAGATTCATCTCTCAATACAATCCTCCTTCTCTTTTGAGATGTTTGAGGAACATTCTTTGTCCTCTTTGGCTTGGAAGATGAAGGTTTCACAGTAGGTGCTGAAGATGAAGGTCGAGCAGTCTGTGAAGTTGAGAGATAGGATTTGAGATATGTTCTGAGGGTAGGTTGAGTAGAATGAGAGGTAGGTACTGAGGTTGATGGATTTTGGGTATTTGGAGTTGGTTGGACATCAGAGTAAACAGATCTATAAGTATCAGGATCAGTGTTGACCAGGATCTGTTTTACAGACTTAGGAATCTGTAATGGTCTAACCACTTTTTTTTTGGTATCAGCATTTACCAGGTCATTAAAGTATCGTTTTGAAACCTTAAAAGGTGGGGTTTGAGTGCTGACTAAATGAGGTTCATCAGTACAGTAAGTGTAAATAAGTTGACAGAATCTAGCAAAATAAACAACATCTCGATCCTCTGTCATCCTATCCCCAATAAAACCAATTATTCCAGTTGTAAAATCAAAATAAGTTTGATGAATAATAGCATACCCTATGTGCTGACTCAGAAT
The DNA here is from genome assembly GCF_009905375.1 of Apium graveolens. Lineage (NCBI taxonomy): Eukaryota > Viridiplantae > Streptophyta > Magnoliopsida > Apiales > Apiaceae > Apium > Apium graveolens. The sequence continues at coordinate 202,139,388 of NC_133647.1, forward strand.
TGGGATAGCATCAAAATTTGAACATTTGTTCCCAAAAGCTTTGGTGATGCAATCAAAGAAGAAACTCCATTCTCTTCTGATATTAGCCCGTTTCAACTGTCCAAGTTTCGTCAGACTCTTTTCATATCCCAATTCAGCCATTAACTCCCGAAGGGCTGAGTCCTCTGGAATTGAGAAAGTACAATCTTCTGGAAGATGTAAAGCCCTGCGTACTGTACCAGGAGTGACTACAAAGGATGAATCACCCACTTGGAAGATAATACTGGGAGTTCCACGTTGACCACCATCATCAAAAAGTCCAGTCCTCCAAAACCTCAGAACTTGTTGGCTTGAAAAGAATTCAGGCTGTGTTAATGCATACCCAACCTCACTATGTGCAAGAAGATCTTGCACAAAGTGCAATTCAGATGGAGCTTCAGTGTGATCAAGAACTGCAGCATAGTTGTTCGGGACAAACTTAGCTCCATCAATGATTAAATCCTTTGGTGCCATGTGAAAAAAATGAGATTCAAGTATGCCTGTTAGGTGTTTGAGATAATGTTTGTATGAAAAACCAACGTGAGAAATAAAGAGAAAGAGAGTAAAAGTAAGGAGAGAGATAAAATATGAAGAAAATAAAAGATTAAAGAAATCTTCTCTCTGTTGTACTTAGACTCTTAACAAAAATGTTACCGTTGGACACCTGTCAGACATGCAGTAATAACAGACAGTTACTGGGCTCGAGAAAACAGGAATCATTACTTACCCATTTGCCTAGTTTCAAGGAAAAACCGTTCCATGTATCAAGAGAAACAATTTTAATTCAAAATTTAAACCGTTAGCACTGATTGAATTATTTTTCACTGCATCATTAATATTCTGAAAATACATCACATGAAAATGACCAAGATAAATTAGATAAGTAAGTGCTAAAAATGAATCAGAACTTAATATAAAATAAAATTTATATGGTCATCAGAATATCAATCAGGATTTATCAACACAAGATAAAATAACTTAGAGACAAAATCTTGAAGTAAAAACAATTTTCATTAATATATCAAGACAATACATTTATGAAATGGAAATTACATCAATACTTATACAAGATTTTCCCTAAGCTTCTAATCCTAACATCAACAGCCTTAGTCCTAGCTAAGAAGCCTGACAAAGCTGATGATGAAGAAAAACAGGAAGAAGACGAGATTAAGTCATCTTCTTCTTCCTACTCTCGACAAACAGAATGGCGAGTCAGATGATTCGCTCTTGCTGGCGGAGAGCTTCCAGCCTTTCCTCCTCCAATCGCTCCAGATGGCGATGGTAGTCCATATAGAAGAACAGAAGGTGTGTCAGTACCTCCTGTGGGACAGAGTCCCATATCTCCTCAGGAATGGCTGTGACATGCCATTCCTGCTGCCACTCGGCACAACTTAGCTCCATATTGAAGTTTTGGTAGTTCAAAAACATGTTGTATCTGACCATTGTGTTTTTGAAAGAAGAAGTATGAAGATAAGTGTGTGAGAAGAATTTGATGGAAAGACTGATGTGAAGTGGCTGCTTATATAGGAAAGAGAATGCCAGGAGACGCAAAGAAATTGAATGCTGACAGGTAGAATTAATTCTACCTCTTCTCCCTAGACTTTGAAAAAGAATAACATTCATTGGAAAGAGGAATCATGGTTTAAACCGCACAAGAAACAAGAAACAGTGGACTGTTCAAGTACGAATACCATTAATCCTAATCATAGTGACTATTAATCTTCCACTTCAACATATTCTAGTTCGAACTGAGACTGTTATCAAATTTTATTCACAGATAAGCCAAGTAAAGGATTAGACTGAGAAATCAGAACTTAGACCTATACCAGAACTTAACAGTCATCAGAACATAATTTCTTAACTCAAAAAAGGAATGTCCATCGTAGTAAATCCTCATACAAGTTCTGAGTTATAGACTTCAGAACTTAATCATCAGAACGTGTAACTAGAACCTGTCCTCAGAATTTGTGCAATAATGACACAATGACTGTTTATCTAAAATAACATAGACCACCACAGAAATTTTCATCATTCAGATGGAGTGATTAGTGTGTGCATTAAGCTAAATAACAGACAAAGAGTAAAGTCTGATTCACTTCAGTACATCTTAGAAATAAGGCATAACTAAAATTTTGCTAAAGAGCTATCATTGTCCTGAAACCTACTGATGAATGAGATCATGCTTGAGTCCACCTCAACTATTTTGTGCTAATTTTATGCATCTTTTGAAATTCTATTTTACAGTGGCTTCTCAGTGTAAGTGAATCACGACTGTTTATCAGAATTTATGCTATTATCAGAGTATTTCTCCAGTAATCATAGAGTGTGAAAAGTCACCAAGAAAATATTTTGCTTTTCTAATGCATATCTACTTAATACCAGCAATGCACTTGGGTCGTCCCTTCCACATTTTTACTCTAGATCTCAAAGGAGTACCTGATTTTATTCTTTGATCTTTTTGCTTTTTCTTTTGATAAGTGAGGTTTATCAGCACTTAGTACATTCAGCAGGTTTACTAGTATCAAAACTTAACAGATGAGTAGCATTATTCTAATTTGTGACTTAGTAATAAGATATACAAAGTAAACTTAACTAAGCTCAATTATCAGAATTTGCTAGTGTCATAAGGTTTTCACTAAAATAATTACTTCTTACATGGAATCATTTATTTATTGAAGACTACTAGGTCAGTATCTAGCACAGTTATCCTCATAGGATTGAATAGGTACTTGAACAGACATATCACTTATCAGAGTTTAGAAACATATATCAGACAACAGTCAGTACTTAAAGACATTTATCAATTAAGCACAAAATACACAATGAGATTAATTCTGTAAATACTGAGCATAAAGTCTGATAACACAGAATAAGACTAAGCAGATTTAGAGAAAGAACCTGAAACCATTCCAAGTTCATTTACCAATCTTGTAAAAGTAGCTTCACACAGTGGTTTTGTGAAGATATCTGCTAGTTGTTGATCTGTGGGAACAAAATGCAATTCCACTGTACCTTCATCCACATGTTCCCTGATGAAGTGGTACCTGATGCTGATGTGCTTTGTCATTGAGTGTTGAACTGGATTACTTGTCATAGCAATAGCACTTTGATTATCACAGTAAATAGGGATTTTGAAATATGTTAACCCATAATCCAGTAACTGATTCTTCATCCAAAGAATCTGTGCACAACAGCTTCCTGCAGCAATATACTCTGCTTCTGCAGTTGATGTGGAAATTGACTTTTGTTTCTTGCTGAACCAAGAAACCAATATGCCTCCAAGAAATTGGCAGCTTCCACTTGTGCTTTTCCTGTCAATTTTGCAGCCTGCAAAATCTGCATCTGAGTAACCTATTAGTTTAAAGTCTGATTCTCTAGGATACCACAATCCCAGATCAGCTGTTCCTTTAAGATATTTAAAGATTCTTTTCACAGCTGTTAAGTGAGGTTCTCTTGGATCTGCTTGAAATCTTGCACAAAGACAGGTAGCATACATGATATCAGGTCTACTAGCAGTTAGATAGAGTAGAGAGCCAATCATACCTCTGTAGTCAGTAATATCTACTGATTTACCGGTATCCTTATCCAGTTTTGTTGCAGTGGCCATAGGAGTGGATGCACTTGAACAATCTTGCATTCCAAATTTCTTCAGCAAGTTTCTGATGTACTTAGTTTGACAAATAAAAGTGCCTTCTTCATTCTGCTTGACTTGAAGGCCCAGAAAATAGCTAAGTTCCCCCATCATACTCATCTGATATCTTGACTGCATCAGTTTGGCAAACTTCTTGCAAAGTCTGTCATTTGTAGATCCAAATATGATATCATCAACATAAATCTGGACAAGAAGTAGGTCCTTTCCATGGCTGAGATAGAAAAGTGTTTTGTCTATTGTTCCTCTGTTGAATCCACTTTCCAGAAGAAACTGAGCTAAAGTCTCATACCATGCTCTAGGAGCTTGCTTAAGTCCATAAAGTGCTTTGTCAAGCCTGTAGACATAATCTGGATGTTTGGTATCTACAAAACCTGGAGGTTGTGCAACATATACCTCCTCCTCCAATTCTCCATTGAGAAAAGCACTTTTCACATCCATTTGAAAGACAGTAAACTTTTTGTGAGCAGCATAAGCCAAGAATATCCTTATGGCTTCTAACCTAGCAACTGGTGCAAATGTTTCATCATAATCAATTCCCTCCTGTTGAGAATATCCTTTTGCAACCAGCCTTGCCTTATTCCTTGTAATTATGCCATCACTGTCAGTTTTATTTCTGAATACCCACTTTGTACCAACAACAGATCTATTCTTTGGTCTTAGCACTAGGGTCCAGACTTTGTTTCTTTTAAATTCATTCAACTCTTCCTGCATTGCTTGCACCCAATCAGCATCTTGAAGAGCTTCTTCCACTTTCTTTGGCTCAGTCTGAGAGAGAAAAGAATTGTAAAGACATTCATTTGAAGTACCTGTTCTAGTTCTGACACCTGCATCAGGATTTCCAATTATCAAATCAGGTGTATGTGATTTTGTCCACTTCCTTGCAGATGGAAGGTTTTCTCTAGAACTGGATGCTCCCCCAAGATCCATGCTATTTTCATTTTCTGATGCTCCCCCTAAAACTGTGCTCTCTGAGTTGGATTCTTCATTATTTAGATTTTCAGCACTATCAGAACTTGGCTTATCAGAACTTGACGAATCAGAACTTGAAGAGCCAGATGTATGTTCTGATGTTTCTTGAGCTGTGGTAGGATCTTGAGTATGCTCCCCCTGTATAGGTAAATCTTCCTTTGACGTAGTTACCACAGTTTCAATAACATCAGAGTTTAATCCATCAGAGTTTACAGTATCAGGACTTAGACTGTCAGGATTTTCAGTATCAGAATTTGAGTCTTCATTTTCAAATCTCAGCTGATCATGGTCAATGAAATCTTCAAGACCAGTAATCTTCTTGTCATCAAAAGAGACATTGATAGATTCCATGACCACTTTTGTTCTCAAATTATAGACTCTAAAGGCTTTTGTGGAAAGTGGATATCCAACAAAGATTCCTTCATCAGCTTTTAGATCAAACTTTGATAGATGTTCAGGATGAGTCTTGAGAACAAAACACTTGCATCCAAATACATGAAAATATTTCAGATTTGGCTTCTTTTTCTTCACCATCTCATATGGTGTTTTATCATGCTTGTTAATGAGTGTTGCATTTTGAGTAAAACAAGCAGTCTGCACAGCTTCAGCCCAGAAATAGGTTGGAAGCTTTGCTTCTTCAAGCATTGTACGTGCAGCTTCAATGAGAGTTCTATTCTTCCTTTCAACAACTCCATTTTGCTGTGGAGTTCCAGGAGCAGAAAATTCCTGCTTTATTCCATGGCTTTTGCAGAACTCTTCCATTAACAAATTCTTGAACTCAGTGCCACTATCACTCCTTAAAACTTTCACAGAATCTTTGACCATTTTATCCAGATGTTTGATATGATCAATCAAGGTTGATGTAGTTTCACTTTTTGTATGCAAGAAATACACCCATGTGTATCTGGTGAACTCATCCACTATGACCAACGCATACTTCTTCTTTGCAATAGACATGACATTACTGGACCAAATAGATCAACACGTATTAGATGATAAGGCTCAAGAATTGATGATTCAGTCTTGCTCTTGAATGAAGATTTTCTTTGTTTGGCTTTCTGACATGAATCACAAAGACCATCAGGAGCAAATACTGTGTTTGGCAATCCTCTCACAAGATCTTTCTTGACCAGTTCATTTATATTGTTGAAATTTAAATGAGAGAGTTTCTTATGCCAATTCCAGCTTTCTTCAATTGATGCTCTACTCATTAGACAGATTGCAGAACCATCAGTACTTGTTGAAAGCTTAGCTTCATAAATGTTACCACGCCTGTATCCTTTCAGAACAACTTTGCCTTTAGATTTACTCACAATTTCACAGTGTTCTTCAAAGAAATCAACATGATAACCTCTGTCACAGATTTGACTTATACTCAGTAGGTTGTGTTTAAGTCCTGAGACTAGAGCTACTTGTTTAATTATGACATTTCCAAGATTGATATTGCCATATCCCAATGTTTTTCCAATGTTGCCATCTCCATAAGAAACACTTGGGCCAGCTTTCTCCACAAAGTCTGATAGCAGGGCCTTATTTCCAGTCATATGTCCTGAACATCCACTGTCCAGAACTAGAATATTTTTCCTGTTGCCCTGCAATCACAAAGACCACTAATTATTAATTTTAAGGACCCAGACTTGCTTGGATCCTTTGGCCTTTTTAAGTTTGTTAACATTTGCAGCGGATTTAGCATCAGAGTTTATGTTAACATTTTTCTTATCAGAACTTACACTATCAGACTTTGAATCAGAATTTACACTAGAAGGAATAATGGAAACTTTCTTCAAAGAAGGTTTTATTTGATAATAATCATAGTACAAACTATGATATTCCTTACAAGTATAAATGGAATGCCATAAACTACCACAATGAAAACAAGGATTTTGTGGTTTGTATCTAACAGACTGACTCTTAACTCCTGATTTTGAAGGTAAGGAGTTAATATTCTTATTCTTCCTGCAAAAAGAAGCCAGATGGTTAGAACTTCCACAGTTATGACATGTTTTCCTAGGAGCATCAGGAACAGGTTTATAATCATTGCTTTTATTCACACCTTCCTTTCCATTCCTATTTTTCCTAGGTGATTTTACCTTATTTGCATTCTTGACATCTTTCAGCTTATGCTTAAGCTGCTTCTTTGTCATTAAGCCTATGTTCACTTCAGCTGTCTTTTCCTGTTTTAGTTTATCAGAAGTTAATTTCTTTGTAACTTCTGATTTTTCATTTTCAGACTTTACAGTTACAAACTTAACAGGTTTTAACTTTGGCTTTTGTTTATCAACAGACTTAATTTCTTCAGTTCCTTTATCTTTCTTATCTTCTCCATAACCTAAGCCCTCTTTCCAGTTTCCACTACTTAGCAAATTTTGAGTTGTTTTGCCAGATTTAGTCCAAGTCCTGATAATCTCTCTTTCCTTTTCTAACTCAGTTTTTAGAGATTCGTTTAATTTTAGCACTTCATTCCTAACATAAAAAGCATCATCTCTATCCTTCTAAGTTTGATGGAACATGACTAACTCTTTTTCTAAGAAATCATTTCTTTTCTTAAATGCAAGATTTTCAGAAGTTAATCTTTCACATGTTAAAGTTTGATCTCTATAGCTAACAAACATGGTTTTAAGATATCTTCTCAACTCATTAATATCATCAGTATGAAAAGCATAAGTAGTCTGAGGTACCTTTGTTTCAGCAGCTTCAGAACTGCTCTCAGTAGTTTCTTTATCAGCATTTGCCATCAATGCATAGTTTTCCTCAATTTCAGAGTCTGAGGTGTCTGTCCAGCTTTTCTGCTTTGTGACAAGAGCCTTGCCTTTGTCACCCTTTACCTTCTTGCAGTCAGGAGATATGTGGCCTTTCTCACCACAGTTATAGCATTTAACATTGGTGTAATCTCCTCTGTCAGACTTTCCTCCTCTGCCTTCAAATCTTCTGAAATTCTTCTTATCAAAACTTATGCCTTTCCTGGAAAATTTCTTTCCCTTCCTGAACTTCCTGTATGCAATCTTTGTGATTCCTTTCACCATAAGAGCACACAGCTTCATCATCTCCTCATCAGCATCAGTCTCAGGCAAGCTTTCAGAATCTGAGTCATCATCACTCTCAGAACTTGATGACTCAGTATCAGACTATATGAAAAGAGCTTTACCCTTGTCTTTCGTTGAGGAAGCTGCTTTGGGGAATTCTTCTTCAGCCTTAAGAGCAACTGTCCTTGACTTTCCTCCTTTCCTCTTGCTTCTTTGTTCCATCTCCAGCTCATGAGTCTTGAGCATTCCATAGATTTCGTCAAGAGTTGTTTCATCAAGATTGTAGTTGTCTCTTATTGTCGTTGCCTTCAAATCCCAGCATTCAGGAAGAGCTAACATGAACTTAAGGTTTGAATCTTCAAGATCATACTCTTTATCAACCAATGACAAATCATTCAAAAGTTTGACAAATCTATCATATAAATCATTCAATGACTCATTAGTCTTTGAGTCAAAGTGTTCATACTCTTGAGTGAGTATTGTCTTCCTGTTCTTCTTAATTGTGTCAGTTCCCTGACACCTTATTTCCAGAGCATCCCATATCTCCTTAGCAGTCTTGCAGTTGATTACCCTGTTTGACATTACATTATCAATGGCACTATGCAGTAAGTGCCGTACCTTAGCATCCTTAGCAATTGATGCTATGTCTTCAGCAGTATAATCACTCTTCTCCTTTGGTACGGTCTTTGCTGCTTCACCTGCAACTGCAACAACGAGTTTGGTTGGTTTGTGAGGGCCTTCCTTGATTCTATCAAGGTATTCTGGATCTGTTGCTTCCAGGAACATGGTCATCCTTACCTTCCATATGGGATATTCAGCTGGTCTCAGTATGGGAACTCTGATGGTCTCATACCGACTCTGAATTTGTGTCTTTGGTGGTTCCTCAGTTTTGGTAGGCTTAGTTGGAGTTTCTGTGTCCGACATGATTGTGTTTGGATCTTTAACTGTATGTATGTTAACAGATAGGCTCTGATACCAATTGTTAGGTCACACACACACTGTAGAGGGGGTGAATACAATGTATAGTATACTCAAATCGAACTTTAAGAACTTAAGTAACAGAAAACAAACTTTATTGAAACAATAAACTCTGTTACAGTATGGAACTGTTACCTCTCAGTGATGAACAAATATCACGAGAGCTGCTAGGGTTACAATGAATAATCTTCTCTAATAATGATAACACTTATAGTGTAAACCCTATATCTGTGTTTATATACTACACAGTTACAAGATAATCGCTAATTGATATGGAATATAATTCTGCTTCCTAAAATATATCAATCAGATATCTTTTCTTCCAAGTATTCCATTCTTTACGGAATTCCTTCTTCATGCATATCTCTTCTTATGTTTATCTTGATCTTCTTTCCTTTAATCAGCTACTGTCCTTATCTGATTGTCCTTCAGTACTTAAGTTCTGATATCTATCTTCTGACGATTATCTCCTGATAACATATGTACTGATATCCTTAAGTCCTGACTTCCAGTATAAGTACTGATCAACAGTTAAGTACTGATTTATCCTGTTCAAGTAAGATCTGAAAGCTAAACATAAAACATATTAGTCATGACATTATCAAATATATCTAACAAGGTCTACTAGTAGTTAAATAGAGTAAATAGCCAATCATACCTCTATAGTTAGTAATATCTACTGATGCTCCGGTATCTTTATCTAACTTGGTTGCAGTGGCCATGGGAGTTGAAGTAGTAGAACTGTCTTGCATTCTAAATTTCTTCAGTAAATTTCTAGTGTACTTGGATTGATTTATGAAAGTACCTTCTTCAGTTTACTTGACTTGAAGTCCCAGAAAATAGCTGAGTTCTCCCATCATACACATTTGATATCTTGACTGCATTAGCTTTGCAAACCTTTCACAAAGTTTGCCATTTGTAGAACCAAAAATGATATCATCCACATATATTTGTACCCAAAGTAAGTCCTTTCCATGGTTGAGGTAGAATAATGTCTTGTCAATTGTGCCTCTGTTAAATCCACTTTCCAGAAGAAATTGAGCTAAAGTCTCATACCATGCTCTTGGAGCTTGCTTAAGGCCATAAAGTGCTTTGTCAAGCCTGTAGACATGATTTGGAAATTTAGGATCTACAAAGCCTGGAGGTTGTTCAACATATACCTCTTCCTCCAATTCTCCATTGAGAAAAGCACTTTTCACATCCATTTGAAAGACTTTGAACTTCTTGTGAGCAGCATAAGCCAAAAAGATTCTTATGACATCCAATCTAATAACTGGTGAAAATGTTTCATCATAATCAATACCCTCCTGTTGAGAGTAACCTTTAGCAACCAGCCTTGCTTTGTTCCTTGTAATTATGCCATCACTGTCTGTTTTATTTCTGAACACCCATTTAGTACCAACAATAGATCTGTTCTTTGGTCTTGGCACTTAGGTCCAGACTTTATTTCTTTCAAATTCATTTAACTCTTCCTGTATTGCTTGCACCCAATCAACATCTTGAAGAGCTTCATCCACTTTTTTTGGTTCAGTCTGAGATATAAAGGAATGATAGAGACATTCATTTAATGTTGCTGTTCTAGTTCTGACACCTGCTTCAGGATCTCCAATTATTAAGTCAGGTGTATGTGCTTTAGTCCACTTTCTTTAGATGGAAGTTGTTCTCTAGAACTGGATCCTCCCCCATGATCCATGCTGTCTCCATCAGCATATTATGATGCTCCCCCTGTAGTTATGCTCTCTGAGACTTCAAAATTTGAGATGGATCCATCAGGATTTGAAGAATCAGAGTTTCCAGAATTATCAGAATTAGGTTCATCAAAACTTGATAAATCAGAACTTGAAGAGCCAGTGACAGGTTCTGATGCTTCTTGAGAGTCTTGAGTTGTGGTAGGATCTTTAGCTTGCTCCCTCTGGACATGTGCAATTTCCTTTGGAGTTCTTACCACAGTTTCAATGACATCAGAATTTAACCCGTCAGAACTTACAGGATCAGGATTTAAGTCATCAGAACTTGCAGAATCAGAATTTAAATCTTCATTTTCAAATCTCAGCTGATCATGATCATTGAAATCTTCAAGTCCAGTAATCTTCTTATCATCAAAAGATACATTGATAGATTCTATGACAACCCTTGTTCTTAAATTGTAGACTCTGAAGGCTTTTGTGGAAAGTGGATATCCAACAAAAATTCCTTCATCAACTTTTAGATCAAATTTTGACAGCTGTTCAGGATGAGTCTTAAGAACAAAACACTTGCATCCAAATACATGAAAATATTTCAGATTTGGCTTCTTTTTCTTCACCATCTCATATGGTATTTTTCCATGCTTGATAAGTGTAGCATTCTGTGTAAAACAAGCAGTCTGTACAGCTTCAGCCCAAAAGTAGGTTGGTAGCTTTGCTTCATCAAGCATAATTCGTGCAGCTTCAATGAGAGTCCTGTTCTTTCTTTCTACCACTCCATTTTGCTGTGGAGTTCCAGGTGCAGAAAATTCCTGTTTGATTCAATGCTCTTTGCAGAACTCTTCCATAATTGAATTCTTGAACTCAGTGCCATTATCACTTCTTATGACTTTAACAACATCTTTGACCAATTTATCCAGCTGTTTGACATGATCAGTTAGAGTAGATGCAGTTTCAGAATTCTTGTGCAAGAAATACACCCAAGTGTATCTTGTGAACTCATCCACTATAACCATAGCATATTTCTTCTTTGCAATGGACATGACATTTACTGGACCAAATAGATCAACATGTAGTAAGTGATAAGGCTCAAGAATTGATGATTCTGTTTTGCTCTTGAAAGAAGATTTTCTTTGTTTTGCCTTTTGACATGAATCACAAAGGCCATCAGGAGCAAATACTGATTTTGGCAGTCCTCTTACAAGATCTTTCTTTACAAGCTCCTTTATATTGTTGAAGTTTAAATGAGAGAGTTTCTTGTGCCAATTCCAGCTTTCTTCAAATGATGCTCTACTCAACAGACAGATTGCAGAACCATCAGAACTTGTTGAAAGTCTAGCTTCATAAATGTTACCATGCCTGTAACCTTTTAGAACCACTTTTCCTGTAAAATTGCTTACAACTTCACAGTGTTCTTCAAAGAAATCCACATGATAACCTCTGTCATAGATTTGACTCACACTTAGTAGGTTGTGTTTAAGTCCTCAGGCAAGAGCTACTGATTCAATGATGACATTCCCAATATTGATCTTGCCATATCCCAGAGTTTTTCCCATGTTGCCATCTCCATAAGAAACTCCTGGGCCAGCTTTCTCCACAAAGTCTGATAGCAGGGCTTTATTTCCAGTCATATGTCCTGAACATCCACTGTCAAGAACTAGGATGTTTTTCCTGTTGCCCTGCAATCACAAAGACCACTAATGGTTAGTTTTAAGGACCCAGACTTGCTTGGATCCTTTGGCCTTATTAAGTTTGTTAGCATTTGCAGCGGATTTAATTTCATAGTTTATGCTAACATGCTGTTTATCAGACTTTACAGTATCAGACTTTGCATCAGAACTTACACTAGAAGGAATAATGGTAACTTTCTTTAAAGAAGGTTTTATTTGATAATAATCATAGTACAAACTATGATATTCCTTACAAGTATAAATGGAATGCCATAAACTACCACAATGAAAACAAGGATTTTGTGGTTTAAACCTAACAGACTGACTCTTAACTCCTAATTTAGAAGGTAAAGAGTTTATATCCTTATTCTTCCTGTAAAAATAAGCAAGATGGTTAGAGTTTCCACAGTTATAACATCTCTTTTTAGGAGCATTAGGAACAGGCATATAATTATTGCTTTTATTCACACCTTCCTTTCCATTCCTATTTTTCCTAGCTTCCTTGACCTTGTTTACTTTACTGATCTCTTTCAGCTTATGCTTAAGCTGCTTCTTTGTCATTAAGCCTATGTTAACTTCAGCTGGTTTATCCTGTTTTAATTTGTCAGAAGTTGACTTTTCTTTGACTTCTGTCCTAGACTCTTTCATCTTTTCAGAATCAGACTTTACAATTTTACCTACAAACTTAACAAGATTTACCTTTGGCTTAACAGTCTGTTTAACAACTATTGGCTCAAGTTGCACAGTTCCTTTTTCACTTTTATCATCTCCATAACCTAAGCCCTCTTTCCAGTTTCCACTACTTAGCAAATTCTGAGTTGTTCTGCCAGAGTTAGTCCAAGTTCTGATAATATCTCTTTCCTTTTCTAACTCAGTTTTTAGAGATTCATTCAATTTTAGCACTCCATCTCTAACATAAAAGGCATAATCTCTTTCTTTCTGAGTTTGATGGAACATAACTAACTCTTTTTCCAAATAGTCATTTCTCTTTTTAAAAAGCAAGATTTTCAGAAATTAATCTTTCACATGTTAAATTCTGATCTCTATAACTAATAAACATGGTTTTAAGATATAATCTCAACTCAGTAATATCATCAGTATGAAAGGCATAAGTTGTTTGAGGTACCTTTAATTCAGCAGACTCAGGGCTGCTATATGTATTTGCCATCAAGGCATAGTTCACCTCATCTTCAGAATCTGAAGTGTCTGTCCAGCTTTTCTTCTTTGTGACAAGTGCCTTGCCTTTGTCAATTTTTCCTTTCTTACAGTCAGGAGTTATGTGGCCTCTTTCACCACAATTGTAACATTTGACATTTGAGTTGTCTCCTCTGTCAGACTTTCCTTTGCCTTAAGACTTTCTGAATCCTTTCTTATCAGAACTTCCACCTTTTTTGGAAAACTTCTTGCCCATTCTGAATTTCCTGTAGGCAATCTTTGTGATACCCTTCACCATAAGAGCACACAGTTGCATCATCTCAGCATCAACATCAGCTTCAGATAAACTTTCAGTTTCTGAATCATCATCATCAGAATTTGATGACTCTGAATCAGACTTTATGATGAGAGCCTTTCCTTTTCCCTTCTTTGAGATAATAACTTTAGAAGATTCCTCCTCAACATTAAGAGCAACTATCCTTGACTTTCTTCCATGCCTCTTGCTCCTTTGATCCATCTCAAGTTCATGAGTCTTGAGCATACCATAGATTTCATCAAGAGTAGTCTCAGCAAGGTCTTAGTTGTCCCTTATGGTAGTAGACTTCAAATCCCAATTTTCAGGAAGAGCTAAAAGGAATTTTTGATTTGAATCTTCAAGATCATATTCCTTGTCCACCAGTGACAGATCATTCAAGAGTTTGACAAACCTGTCATATAATTCAGTTAATGACTCATCAGCTTTTGAGTCAAAGTGCTCATACTCTTGAGTGAGTATAGTCCTCCTGTTCTTTTTGATTGCATCAGTTCCCTGACACCTTATGTCCAAAGCATCCCATATCTCCTTTGTAGTCTTGCAATTAATTACCCTGTTTGACATGACATTATCAATGGCACTATGCAGCAAATGCCTTATCCTTGCATCCTTAGCAATATATGAGATATCTTCAGCTGTGTACTCACTTTTCTCCTTGGGTATGGTCTTTGCTGGTTGATCAACAACTACAACAGAGAGCTTGGTAGGCATATGTGGTCCTTCATTAATTCTGTCAAGGTATTCTGGATCTGTAGCTTCCAGAAACATAACCATCTTCACTTTCCATATGGGATACTCAGAAGGTCTCAATATGGGAACCTTAATTGTCTTATATCGAATGTGGGTTTGGGTGTTTTGAGTTTCTTGAGTTTTGGTGGGCTTGGTTGGAGTTTGTGTTTCTTCAGACATTATTGTTTAGATCTTTACTATATGTGTGTTAACAGATAAGTTTTGATACAACTTGTTAGGTCACATTGCACTGTAGAAGGGGGTTGAATACAGTGTTTATACTATCAAATCGATTTAACATAAGTATGTAACAAAGATTAAGTATATTGAATAAACTCTGTTACAATAAGAACTGTTGTTCTCTCTCAGTGATGAACAAATATCACTAAGAGCTGCTAGGTTACAATGAATAATGTATCTCGATAATAACACATATAGTGTAAACCCTAAGCTGTGTTTATATACTACACAGTTACAATATATATTCTAATTGATATGGAATATAATTCTGTCTCCTAAAATATATCAATCAGATATCTTTTACAAGTCTTTCAGTCCTATAACTCTTTCCATGCATATCTTCTATTGTTTTAGCCCAGATCTTCTCTTCTGTAAATCAACTTCTTTCCTTTTCTGAAAGTCTTCCCGCACTTAAGTTCTGATATGACCTTAAGTTCTGATATTAAGTTCTGGCTTCCAGTAAGTCCTGATTTCAGTAAGTCCTGATATGTCCCGTTGTTAAGTTCTGAAAACTAAACACAAATCATATTAGACATGATATCTCAAATAAATCTAACAAAGCTGTCAACTGAGAAACTTGAGTTGTCAAAGAAGCATTGCAAGACTATAGGGATGCGATTTGAGCTTGCATATTTTGGATTTGTAGGGGTATTGATGCAGACAACGGTTGTTGTGAGCTTGATGCTGCCAAAGGGCGAACTGAATTCTGCACAACATTCTTGACCTTATCTATGACCATGGCTGAAGGTTCAAACCTAGCTTTGTGAAGTTGATCCAGCTTGACTTTTGTGTTATTGTTTTGAGTAATTTGCTTCTCGATCACTTCATGTAACGCTTTAAAAGATGCCCATAGCTTAGATATATTTTCTTCTACAGGAGTGAGAGAGAGAGCTTGAAGTCTGTCAGAGAATTTGTTGAACATGGTCTTGATTTCTTGAAAGGTTGGCATTAGCTCATCAATCTTGTCATTCACCAATTTCTTTACCTCATATTGATGCTTGACCAGAGTGCTTTCCATAGCTCTTTCAATGTGATGAAAGGCCTTCAATTGTGCTTTGTACACCTCTGTCACATCATCATATACCTCTTTGGGAGTGAGGACCTTAGCATTACTACCCAAAATTGTGACATATTCTTCTCTAAATTTTGCTAAGGCCTCCTTCATAGTTGTTGTGAAATCCTTTGAGAGCCATGCATCCACATTACCATCTGCTTCATCTACAATTTTCTCCTGCTGCTCCTCAACATCCTCCTTGTATGATAGTGATATGGTTTGATAGTCTTGGTTTACATATGTGTTGTAAGGAGTTGTTGGGTAATATTGGCTAGGCCTGCAAGTTGCTCAACCAAGAGATCATTTACAGTTGTTGGTTGGGCTTGAACATCTTGCATCCATTGATATATAAGGTGAGAAGGGTGTGGTGTAGTATTTGAGATGGATGGGATGTCTGTTTGGTTTAAGGTTGAGGGGAGTGAAGTGGTAGGTAACTCTGTGAAAGGAGTCACAGTTGAACTCACAGTTGGAATTGTGGTTATGATAGTGTATTGTTCACCAATAATGGGAACCTCTATTTGAATTGGAGGGGATTTGACCAGGTTACTATCATGTACCATGGCCTTAAACCCTTGTTCTTCTTGCAAAGAACTGGAACTTGAATGTGCTATACTTTCCTCCCCAATAGCTGGATAATTGGCAATTATAATCCCATCTTCAATTGTCAGTGCAATTTCAGCTAGGGTTTTGAGTCCCTACATGGGAACCTCCAATTAAATTGGAGAGGATTTAGATAGCTCTCCCTCAGAAGTACTACCCTCAAACCTGTCAATATATGAAGATTGATTAACAAATGAAGGTGCTTGTTCTACATCCACAGGGTTTTCAATTAAAACTGATGAAACCCTTGTGATTTTGATGGTGTCATCAAGGTCTACCCTAGCTAGTAGCCTCTCACCATCTAAATGTAGTTCCTGGGTGGTGATCACAGTTTCCTGAACTGTGCCACTTGATTTTGGCAATACTTGAGAAGTGGATTCAAGTGTTTCATTATATGAAGAATAAATTTGAGATATGAGAGATGTGATGTTAGCATTAAGTGTTGGCAGCTCCCCGTGAATAAATGAGGGAGCTTCATTTAATGTGCTCTCAGTGTCAGTGCCAACCTAATTTCTTCTTTCATCAACTTGAGAGTGCTCGATTTATGGTACAGACTCTTTACAGAATGCACTAGGGAGAGTGCTTTTTTCAATATAGACACCCTGTTGAGAGGATGCCTCCAGAGTCTGTTTGATTCCCTCTTTTATAACTGCATCTTTTTGAGAGGATACAGAGGTAGCTCCATGAATGGTCAACCCAATTTTCTTACTCTTCTTTGGCTTTTTGACCAGGGTAGGCTCTAGTTGGATTTGGTCCTCGCCACTCTCATTTATAACATTCAAAGGTGCCACCTTTCTCTTCTTTTTACTCACTCCAGCTTGTTGAGAGGATGAAGTGGTTGGTTTCCTAGCTTCTAGTAGTAATGAAGAAAGGGTCCCAGTTGTGGAAGGCCCCTGTTGGTTTTCCTGTGTTTGTACTTCCATAGGTACATGAGCCATAACTGTATTAGATATAGCACTAGACCTCATGTCAGGCATATGGTATGAGTAGGTCCTGAATCTTTTTAACATAAAGTCAGTGATCCTCAAACCTACTGGTACCTTATTCTTTGTAATTAGTGATTCAAATAATATTTTGGACACTTGTTTACAATTGCCTATTTTAGTCCTATCAATACGATTAAGTAAATGTATGTCCGTAACTTTATGATTTTAAGTAGACATAATAAACCTAGGAAAGAAAATTTCCTTACCTCTTGTGGCCAAAAGCGTTGTGAGCCTTGTGCTGAGTTCTTCCAGGATTAATAGCCCCACATTAATGTGCCTGTTGTGAGCCATGGAGAACACCAGCTTTTGAACCACACTGGATATATTGTCATAACCAGTCTTCCTGCAGGTGAAGGCTCATACTATTGAATCAAACAAGAATGACCATTCCCTCCTTAGATGCTTCTTGTTCAAGATGGCAATGTTGAAAGGCATATGTCATAGCCTATTTGTTTATTCGAGGATTTAACTCAACTCAAATAAGGATGTAACAAGTAAATAGTGGTTCTATCGTCAGAAAGATCTCTCAAAGTAACATATGTCAAAGGATTAAGTAACATTGTTCATCTACAGACTTGATGACTTAATTCACTGGAAGAAGCTCAAGAAATTGATCAAGCCTCAGTGATATAAATCAAGATTGTGGATTTAATCAAGTGACAGAGATCTTGTCAGGGTATCAATTAATTACAGGTATTTAATCTGAAGAAAATCAAGACATGAAGAAACATCACAGATGTTAGTCATTTATGAACCAGACAGTACATCGAGCGTCAACATTGAAGTGGTGAAATGGATTCATAAGTTTCAGTGATTTTCAGAAGATTGTCAGAAGATTGGTTGCTGTTCAAGATTAGTATTAATTCTCTATTAATTAATTAAGTCATATAATTTAATTAAGAAAATAAATTATATCTGCAAATATTAATTTATTGATTAATTGAATTAATTGGTTAATTAATTCTGAATTAATATTATGCATTTTTCAGAAATGATTTTGAATTAATATTCAAAATTAACGAAGCAAGACAAATATTTGAACTGGTATGACAATTGGATTGTCATACCGAAAGTCTTTCCAAGTCTTTTTAGATTGTCTTGCCGACAGTCTTTCCAGCTTAAAGGATTGTCTTGCCGATTGTCTTGCCAGTTCAATCAATAGTCCTACCGAAAGTTCTACCAGCTGTTGGGATTGTCTTGTTGAGCTAAAAGGATTGTCTTGCCAATTAAAATCAAGGGTTGATTGAATATAAAAGAACAGAAGCTGATTTTCAATAGAATAACATTGAATATCAAACCAACTGAAGAACACAGAACAAAAGCAGAGAACTTATTGCAATTTCTCAGGACATTAATTTCTAGTATTTATTGTTAAATCTAAACCACTAGAAATCCTTCTCTTGTTCTTGTGTAACTATCTAGCGGATCAAAATCCCTAGAACTTAATCTCAAATTGCTTTTAGCATTTGATCCTTTTTATTTTAAAAATAGAAAAAGTTCATGTCGAATTTATTCTAGATTTGGAATAATTTATTTGAGATTAATCCCTTGTAAACGATACCGTTGTTGTAACACCTTTCAAGTTTAATAATAGTTTTATTTAACTTGAATTTTGTTTCATTTTTTTTATTCCGCATTTTATTCGATTAAACAGTATAGTTTGTATTCAACCCCCCTTCTACAAATATATTGGGACCTAACAATTGGTATCAGAGCCTTCTGATTAACGAACAAATCAAGATCCTAGACTTTTGTGATTCTTCCACTCCTTGAATTTTTATTTACTCAAAAATTCATAATGACTACACAAAAAGTTGGAACCGTTATAATTCCAGTGTTCGATAAAGAAAATTATATTATGTGGAAGAAAAAGATGCTCTTGTTTTTACAAGTTGCAAATCCCAAATATCTGGATGTGTTAAAGAAGGGTCCAAAAATGCCAATGGTTATTGAACCAGAGGTAATAGGATAAATATTGTAATTACCAAAGCTAGAACCTGTGTAAAAGACCCTGAGGATTTTTCTCCTGCTGAAGAAGAAGAAGCCTCCTTGGATGCCAGCCTTCAATTGATTTTAGTTGATTCCCTTGATCCCTTGATGAACAGACATGTGATGAACTGTAAAAATTCCAAATACATATGGGAAATTATTGAGGTGATTAATGAAGGCACAGAGGAAGTTCGGGAGAACAAGTTAGAGATCCTAACCTCGGAGTATGAATATTTTAAATCCAATCTAGGAGAAGGAATTACTGAAGTGTTTGAGAGGTACAATGCATTGATCAACAACCTGAACATAAATGGAAAATATTATTCAATCTGGGAGGTCAACAAAAAGTTCCTTTTAACACTGCCAACTCATCTTGAACATAGAATCACTGCCATAAGAGAAGCGAGAGATCTGAATGAGATTTCTTTGGAAAGGCTCTATGGTGTGCTATAAACCTATGAGTTGGAGCAGATTCAGCAGAAGGAAGTCTACGGGAAAGGAAGAGTGGTCAACACGTCTACTGTTCTAGTAGCTGAAGAACAACAACAACAACCACAACAACAACAACAATCTCAACAGTCGGAGAGAATGGTACAGTCTTCCAAGGCTGAAGAAAATATGATAGTAGCAGAATTTGATCCTCCTACTACAAATCAATCAGGAGATGATTTTTACTCCTTGGAAGAACTGGAGCAATTGGAAGATGAGTCAATTGCCCTGATTGTCAAGAGATTCTCCAATGTCAGATTCAAGAGGAATCCCAAGTTCAAGTACAAGTCCGACTACAACAGATTCCAGAAAGGTGGATCTTCATCCTCTAACACCAGCAGTGGTGGATACAAAACATGGATGGTTGATCGAAGCACCATTCGATGCTTTAACTGCAATGAGTTGGGACACTTTGCCACAGAATGCAGGAAGCCAAAACAAGTTAGGAAGAACTCTTATGATTATAATCAGAAGAGTAAATCTGAAAGGGCTTACCTGGCAAAGGGAAGAAGCTGGGATGATACTGACAGTGAAGACGAAGAAGTTGGGAATCTTGCTCTTATGGCTAGTGATGCAAACACCTCATCATTAAGAAAAGAGGTAAAATTTACTGATGCTGAATTAGTCTATCATCTAGGAGGCTCCTTAGATTGTGCTCGTCGTGATAATGAAATGTTAACTCAACAAATCAAAGACCTTGAGAAAGAGGTCAATGAATTAAGACTTGTGCACATTAATCAAGATAAATTAAAAGAACAAGTATCTTTTCTAGAGAATAGAGTTGACTGTTATAGACAACTCGAAACTATTCTCAAAGACCAGATAACCGGTCTTGAGACTAAGGTCAAAGCTTACTTTAATTCTTGCTCTAAGGCTAAAGAGTTCTACAATAAGCAAGCTATTGATCAAACATCTGGAGTAGGTTATGATTATAATGTTGCTATTGGAGAATTAGGCATAAACTCCCCTCCTCATGTTTGTGCTAAAGGTAGGGAAGTACCACATGTGCTTAAGGGTGTTGATAAACCCCTCTATAAAAAATCAATTGCTGAACCATTTGATGAGACCTCTTTTATTATTCAAGAAGAAATACATGCTGAAGATCTTGCTAATGAGAAGGTTGTTTCCAAGTCAAGTGTGTCGAAAGTTCCAGTCAAAGTTGTGAAAGCAACTAAGACTAACTCAGATACACCTGAGTTGGATAACAAAAATGCCATGCCTACCATGCATAATTTGCATGTTGCTAATTCCTCTCATAAAGTATGTGGTGTTTCTAATTGCATGTCTTGTGCTTTTAATTTGATGGTTGCTTATTTTAATGATAAGCACGTTTCTAGTGATAAGACTACTCCTCGTCAGCATGTGAATAATAAGAAGCATAATAGGTCTAAGACTGCTAGTCCTCCTAAAGCTAGAAAGGAGACATGTGTACCTAAGCCTAAACAGAAATTTGTCAAGGCTGTTTACAAGGTCAAATATCCAGTTATTGAGAAAGTTGAGAATATTAAAGGTAAGAATGTTGTTTTTCCTGATAAAGGCCAATTTTACAAGTATGCCGGACCCAACCAAGCTTGGGTTCCGAAGAAGGTCTAATCTATTTGTATTGCAGGGCATTAAACAGGTGCAACCGGTAGTGTGGATTCTTGACAGCGGATCGTCAAGACATATGACCGGAGATAGAGCCCTGCTATCAAATATGGTTGAAAAAGCTGGCCCAGTGGTTACCTTTGGAGATAACAACAAAGGTTTAACAGAGGGATATGGCTGTTTGCAAGCTGGTAATGTTATCATTGAAAATGTGTATATTGTGCAAGGACTTGAACATAATCTGCTTAGTATTAGTCAGTTCTATGACAACGGCTACAATGTTTTATTCGACAAGCTGAAGTGTCAGATTCTGCACAAGAAAAGTGAAAAACCCTCCTTGATGGGAATCCGGAAAGGAAATCTGTTCGTAGCTGACATGAACTCTGGAAGCAATCCTGAAGTCAATTGTTTCTATGCAAAGGCATCTTCAGATGAGAGTTGGCTATGGCACAAGAGACTATCCCATCTCAATTTCAAATCAATGAATTCTCTTATCAATAGAGAACTGGTCAGAGGTCTGCCTCAGCTGGAATTCTCCCCAGAAGGACTATGTGAAGCTTGCCAAAAAGGAAAGTCAAAGAAAGCAAGTCACAAAGGCACTGACACATCCTCCATAACTGGTGTTCTCCAATTATTGCACATGGATTTATTTGGACCAGTTAATGTTCTTTCGATGTTTAAGAAGTGTTACTGTCTTGTGATAGTTGATGACTATTCCAAGTATACGTGGGTTTTATTCCTTCACTCTAAGGATGAAACACCACAAGTTGTGATTGATCATATCAAGTTAATTGAGTAAGATTCTAATGTCCCTGTTAGAGCAATAAGGTCATATAATGGAACAAAATTCAAGAAGTCACTTCTCAATGGATTCTGTACAGACAAAGGGATTACCAGACAATTTTCAGCTCCTAGAACCCCTCAGCAAAATGGAGTGGTAGGTAGGAAGAATCGTACATTGATTGAAGCTGCAAGAACTATGTTAAGTGAATCAGGTCTTCCAATGTACTTTTGGGCTGAAGCTGTCAATACTGCATGTTATACTCAGAATCGAACTCTAATCAACAAAGACTTCATGAAGACTCCTTATGAGATTATGAATGAACAGAAACCTTCTATCAAATACTTTCATGTATTTGGTGCCAGATGCTTCGTGCTCAAGGATGAAGATGATCGTCGTGGTAAATTCGAGGCAAAGGCATATGAGGGTATTTTTGTTGGATATGGAAGAAGATCATACAGGGTGTATATGATTGATCAGCACAAAGTAATTGAAAGTGTCAATGTTACATTTGATGACACTAAAGTCCCTAGTATCCAAACTGAATATCCTTCCGAGAAACTGAAGTTTGATGATATGTCAGATTCAGAATCAGAACATGATCAAGAACCTGAGGTTGTTGCTGGTGAAGAACATGTTAATCATGATGATACTCAAGGTAATGGTGATGGAAATATTGGCAACAATGGAGATACCACTACTACTGACGAAGAATCATCAAGTCAACCTGACGACAACTCAGGGGGAGATGCTGAAGGATCAACTAGTAAGACACAACATCCCAATGAATTTCAAGGCGAATCATCAAGATCAAATCTTCCAAGACAGACTGTCTGGAATAAAGCTCATCCTTTTGAGTTGATTATTGGTGATCCAGATGTTGGAGTCAGAACTAGACGTGCTACTCAAAATGAATGTCTGTTTTCAGGATTTCTTTCTGAGATGGAACCTAAGAAGATTGAAGAAGAACTGACTGATCCAGATTGGGTGATTTCCATGCAAGATGAACTCAATCAGTTTGAACATCAACAAATCTGGAAACTGGTACCTAGACCTACACACAAGAAAGCTGTTGGTACTCGGTGGGTATTCAGGAATAAACTAGATGAAGATGGTGTGGTTACAAGAAACAAAGCAAGACTGGTAGCTAAAGGGTATTCTCAAGCTGAAGGCATTGATTATGATGAAACCTATGCTCCAGTAGCTAGACTAGAGGCCATCAGGATATTTCTGGCATTCGCATCATTCTCGAACTTTAAAGTTTATCAAATGGATGTCAAGAGTTCCTTTCTGAATAGAAAGCTGGATGAGGAGGTGTATGTAGAGCAACCTCCTGGTTTTGAAGATCCATATCATTTGGATTTTGTCTACTTTCTTTTCAAGGCTATCTATGGTCTCAAACAGTCTCCTAGAAAATGGTATGACACTCTCTCTGAATTTCTTATTGAAAATAGCTTTATTAGAGGTGTCATAGACAAAACTCTCTTTTCTAAAAAGCATAATAATGATACTATATTAGTCCAAGTCTATGTGGATGATATAATATTTGGGTCTACTAATGATAATCTCTGTAAGAGATTTGCTAAGTTAATGCACAACAAATTTAAAATGAGCATGATGGGAGAGCTGAAGTTCTTTCTTGGATTACAAGTAAATCAAAGGTTAGATGGAACTTTTATTTGTCAATCCAAGTATCTCAAGGAACTCCTCAAAAAGTACAATCTAGAGGATTCTGCATCAGCAAGGACTCCGTCAACTACAGCTGTCAAGCTTGGACCATGTGAAAACTCTATTAAGGTAGATGTCACAAGCTACAGAGGTATGATTGGCTCGTTACTCTATCTTACTGCAAGTAGACCAGATATTATGTATGCTACATGCTTATGTGCAAGGTTCCAAGCGGATCCTAGAGATATTCATCTCGTTGCTGTTAAACGAATCTTGAGATATCTTAAGGGAACACCAAATCTAGGTATTTGGTACCCTAAAGAATCTGGTTTTAACCTTATTGGATATACAGATTCAGATTACGCAGGAAGTGTTGTTGATAGGAAAAGCACCTCAGGGAGTTGTCAATTCCTAGGTAGCAGACTAGTCTCATGGTACAGCAAGAAACAACAAACAGTTTCCAATTCAACGGCCGAGGCTGAATATATTGCTGCTGGAAGCTGCTGTGCTCAGATCTTGTGGATTAGGAATCAACTACGAGACTATGGCTCTGTATTGAACAAAATACCTATTCTATGTGACAATACAAGTGCAATAGCCATCACCAACAACCCTGTGCAGCATACAAGGACCAAGCATATTGATATCAGGTATCATTTTATTAGAGAGCACGTTATGAATGGTACTGTTGAGCTATTTTTTGTTCCAACAGAAGAACAAATAGCAGATATTTTCACTAAACCACTTGATGAATCCACATTTACCAGATTAGTTGGTAAATTGGGTATGTTGAATAGCTTTAGTGATTAAACTAGTTAATATCTGAGATCTGTTCTTGAATGAATTTACAAATGAATTTTTCATGTAAAAAATTCATTTGTAAATTCATTTTATCATATTTATCATTTTTCTTGCTTATTTCTATGTAAGTTTTATTATCTTATCTTCTTTATTTATTCTACTTGCTAATTTTAATATCTCAGAATATTTTATTTTCTCTAAAAATATTTTTCTATGAATTTTATTTGCTAAAATTCAACAGAAATCTATTTTTGGAATAAAATATAATTACTTCTGAAATATTGTTATTTTTGTAAATATATTCTGTAAGTGTAGATTCTTTTTAATTTGTTTTATTACTGCAGTGACAATCGGCAATACAATTGAAATTATCTTGCAGAAAGTCATTCCAGTGTATATGTGTATATGTGTTTAATTTTATTTTCAGTTTAATTTTATACTGGCAAGACAATCGATATGACTATCAATAGTCTTGCTAGTTATAAAACTTATATTATATATATATATTTCTTTTTATTTTTGTACTAGAATGACAAATGGTATGAGTATCGATTGTCTTTCTAGTATATTCTGTTTAACTTCATATTATTTTATACTGGTATGACAATCGGTATGACTATCAGATTGTCATACCAGTTATCTTTTTCCTTTTTAAATTCCAACCGTTTGCCTGATATGAAAATCAGGAAGACAATCGGTACAACTATCCTCGATTGTCATACCAGTTGTCCTACTTAATAAATTTTGTGATTGTACTCAGTTTTAAAATCAATTCAACAGCCGTGTCTTTCTCTCTCTCTTCAATCAAATCAGTCACCATTGTTGTCTTCTTGCTCGAGTTTTTACTCAGCACACTTAACTGTTATATATATACATATACGTGTGTATACATACAGTGAGGAAGTGCTGCCCATTTTTTTTCTATTTTCACTTCATTTTTTTCTCTTCAAAATCAGTTTTTTTCTATTTCTTTATTTCAATTTGGTTTTGTGTTTTGTAAGTTTACAGATCTGCTATTGTGAGTTAAGAACATTAACGAGATACATTTCTTTCTAAATTTTTCGGATATAATTGATTTAATTCGAATTAGTAATTTTTTTTATTATTCGAATTTTCTTAATTTAATTCTTAAAATTCTGAAAGTGTGTGTTTTATTATATTTTTAATGGCTCTCAATTTCCAAATTGTCTCGCATAATCATGTTGGTTATTTTAATCCAGAAAAGTGTGATGTGGAAAAATTTAAGCCGTGGATTAGATTTTTAAATGACCATTCGATTGTTAGCTCTGCTATTAAATCAAATGTGCTATTAAATGTCGATCTGCTTAGACTGATTTGCACAACCTCTACTGTGGCCGATGATTCAAAATCTTTTTCATTCACCGTGGCAAATACACAGTATGTAGTTAATGAAACAGTCATCAATCGAGCGTTAAATTTTCCAATGGACAATTTCTGTAATTTACCCTCTGAAAATGAGATTTCAAACTTTTTCCATGCCATTCACTATCAGGGGGTGATTAATTTAACCAAGCTGTCTAAATCCAATTTGGTTTCTGAATGGGATATTTTCTTCGATACACTTTCCAAAGTGTTTGCCAACTACACTAAATCCAACTTTCACAACATCACTTCCACTCTGCAGTATATTGGTCTTGCGGTTGTTTTCAATCAAAGGATCAATTTTGGCAAACTACTTTTACCCATTCTTCTGAGACGTCTCACTACAGCTTTGCGTGATCATTCTACGAATCGTAGGGTTTCGTGCTACTACCCTCGTTTCTTATGCTTATAGCAGAACATCTTCTCACACCTGAGCATAAAGCTCTTTTTGCTAACTCATCAGTAGCTG
The DNA here is from genome assembly GCF_009905375.1 of Apium graveolens. Taxonomy (NCBI): domain Eukaryota; kingdom Viridiplantae; phylum Streptophyta; class Magnoliopsida; order Apiales; family Apiaceae; genus Apium; species Apium graveolens. The sequence goes on from NC_133647.1 coordinate 202,165,627, forward strand.
AACCCCCTCCGGTAAGCAAAAAGATATACACACGCCAAGACACAACCTTCAAATTTATGCAAGTTCCAGTACTTGTATCTGCTTTCATGGCCACTTTCATTCCTTTACCAATTTTCAATCTTCCCGGTCATGAACAGCAAGCTTAACCTCCAGTGGTTAAAGCCAACCAGACACAAACATCTGATGCTCTTCCACTGCAGGTAATAATTCCTCACTCTCAAACTATTCTTACTTCTGTTGAAAGACCCCCATTGGGTGATAGGGCTGACCATGAAGTTGTAGAACCGCAGCTTCAATCCTAGGTCATAGAGCCAAACACAGAGTCACAACCTGTCTCAAACTCTCCCCCACTGTCTAAAATGTTACCGAGAAGGTTAGTAGGAAGTAGTATGTTGTTGGATGTGAATGAACCCTCAGCTCTGCCTCATCCCAAGAAAAGAAAAACACTTACTGAGGCATCTGAAAGCCCATCCATGTCCTCCCAACAGGACATGGACTTTGATATGGCCAATGAACAGTTATTAGAGACATTCTCTCAAAAGGATGAATCTATTAAAATTCGCCATAGGGCCATGGCATCTTGTACTGAGTCAAGCACACTTCCATTACTCACAATGGAAGCATACAGACCAATAGATGATACTCAGGACACAGAGAGAGGAGTGCACATTGAGTCGGTTACAGTGCCTGCCATAGTTACGGCAGAAGAGCAGTCACATGCTTCTGAGGGAAAATTTGACTCTCAGCCACCTCTAATAGAGTCATTTTCTCCCCTCCCAGATCCAACACCTCTGGCTCCCTGACGGGATTCTCCCTCGCAGATTTATCTGGAGAAAGTGGAGGACAACTCGGTCAATCTATCCCTGAAGCAATTCAGACATCTATTTCACATGAAAAGATAGATTTGACTGAGGATCGGGACTCGCAAATTCCCATTGCACCACCACTGACCTCTCTCGAAGAGGCTAGGGTGATTTCAATTGCAGGTACAGAAGATCAGCAACAGGATGGCTCCTCACGAGCACTTATATTGAGAGAAACACAAGCACGTGAGTTGAGTGAACCAAACAAGAGAGATATTCAGGTGAGCGCACACACAGACACAAATATTGAAAATCTGTTAGCTCAAATTGCTGATCTGAAATAACAACTTGCAAAAAGTCAGGGTGAGGCTCAAACATTCAAATCACAAGTGGTTGAACGACCTTCTTCTTCCAACTCTGTCAACAATCAGCTGGCATTCATTAGAAATGATATCTCATCTTTGAAGTCCACTGTTGTACCAAAGCTTAACTCAATCCAGGCATCTCCAATTTTATCAGCTGAAGACATTTCAAACTTCTGCTCTCTCCATTCAAGAATGACTTCTCTTGAAGACCTGGTTGAAATGAATCATTCACTGGACTCTTCCGGATTTGTGAAGATAGAAAAGGGCATGGAACATCTCAATGAAGGGATGAAACACTTATATTTCATGATAAAAAATTCTCACTGCCCAATGAAGAACAAAGGACTTTCTTTGAAGGGCCGTCTGGTGGAGGCTCAGGCTCTGAAGGTAATGGAGGTCATGGAGGGTCTAAAGGAAAATCTGTAGAGGATTCCTCAACTAAGGGGGAGAAGCAAGGAGGGAGCTTTGGAAAGGGTAAAGAAAAAGATTCTTCAGCTGGAGACACAAGGAAGGCTGATGATGTCTACTATAGTGGAGAACATGATGACTTTGATATTTTTGACATTCCCACTGAACCAGTCTTGGAAGATAAAGATGATTTCTTTGAAGCTGAGGAGGAAAGTGATTTTGAAGAATGGGAGGAGGAAGCTCAAGTGGTTCCTGTTTTTGAGAAAGAGTTTCAGCAGCAGCAGTCAGAGTTAAAGAGAAAAGAAGCTGAACTTAAAAAAATATCCCAGATCATTGACATGAGGAAAGACATTCAACGCACAGAAACTCTTGAAAAGCAACGTCTTCATGACATTAAAGCTAAAGAAAGGAGAAGATATGTCAAACTGAAGATTGGTGAAAAATGGGATGAAGCTAGGAGAGTACTTGATATGCCTCAGCTGAGCACAAATAATGATAGGCAGTTTCTACACCTTCTTGAGAAGCTGGAAATCTCTAATCCAAACAATGACGTGTACATGAATGCTATCAAGACTGAAGTCTCAAGGATCACAGCTGCCTTTGACAGATCTTTAAATGAAATGAGCATCTTTGTATATTGTCATAATGAAGGATCTTTCAAAGTATCACTTCACTTGTTTGAGAATCGTTCTTTATCTGAGATTTGGGTTCTACTCAACAAAGTAAAAAGAAGCTCAAAATTGAATGAAGTTCTTCGAGAAAGGATCAAAGAGTTTGCCAGCAGGGCTAGTCCTCAAGTGGTCAACAATCCTCATCAGGTAAGATTCTTTAAGTCTGACTGTCTTCAAAATTGCCATCTCGATGCACAATCTCTTAAAGACTACTCTGCTAAGCATCTTGTCTGGATAAAACATCACTTAAGAACTGCCGGATACTCATCCATGTTGAAAACTCAAGCTGCTGATCTGATTCAAGCTTATTATGAAAAGAATATTAAAAGGTACAATCAATTCAAGAATAAGCTAAAGTCAGTTGGAGTTCAACCAGTCAGACCAGCCAACTTCACTTCAGAAAAGGATCGTGTCTTTGAAAATGAGTTGCTTCAAGATTTGGAAGAAGGTGAATTCGGAAGGGAAGACAACTGAATTCAATTAGCTCAAAACTTAATGTAATATGCTTAGAGCTTTATGAATCAAGATAGACAAATGTAGTCATATGTTCAGTCTAGAGGAACATCTATCTTGTATTCACTTGTAAATTTCTTTTGGAATCTGGAAAATGTTAAATATAATCCAGAACTTTTCTGCTATTTACTTTGCATTACTGTTTATATCTTTTTCTTATTTGTTAGTTGAGTTATCCTCTAGGTATTTGTTGTTATTGTCTAACAAACAAATAGGGGGAGATTGAAAGGCATATGTCATAGCCTATTTGTTTATTCGAGGATTTAACTCAACTCAAATAAGGATGTAACAAGTAAATAGTGGTTCTATCGTCAGAAAGATCTCTCAAAGTAACATATGTCAAAGGATTAAGTAACATTGTTCATCTACAGACTTGAGGACTTAATTCACTGGAAGAAGCTCAAGAAATTGATCAAGCCTCAGTGATATAAATCAAGATTGTGGATTTAATCAAGTGACAGAGATCTTGTCAGGGTATCAATTAATTACAGGGATTTAATCTGAAGAAAATCAAGACATGAAGAAATATCACAGATGTTAGTCATTCATGAACCAGACAGTACATCGAGTGTCAACATTGAAGTGGTGAAATGGATTCATAAGTTTCAGTGATTTTCAGAAGATTGGTTGCTGTTCAAGATTAATATTAATTCTCTATTAATTAATTAAGTCATATAATTTAATTAAGAAAATAAATTATATCTGCAAAGATTAATTTATTGATTAATTTGTTAATTAATTCTGAATTAATATTATGCATTTTTCAGAAATGATTTTGGATTAATATTCAAAATTAACTCAGCAAGAAAAATATTTGAACTGGTATGACAATTGGATTGTCATACCGAAAGTTTTTCCAAGTCTTTTTAGATTGTCTTGCCGATAGTCTTTCCAGCTTAAAGGATTGTCTTGCCGATAGTCTTGCCAGTTCAATCAATAGTCCTACGAAAGTTCTATCAGCTGTTGGGATTGTCTTGCTGAGCTAAAATGATTGTCTTGCCAATTAAAATCAAGGGTTGATTGAATATAAAAGAACAGAAGCTGATTTTCAACAGAATAACATTGAATATCAAACCAACTGAAGAACACAGAACAAAAGCAGAGAACTTATTGCAATTTCTCAGGACATTAATTTCTAGTTATTATTGTTAAATCTAAACCACTAGAAATCCTTCTCTTGTTCTTGTGTAACTATCTAGCGGATCAAAATCCCTAGAACTTAATCTCAAATTGCTTTTAGCATTTGATCCTTTTTATTTTAAAAATAGAAAAAGTTCATGTCGAATTTATTCTAGATTTGGAATAATTTATTTGAGATTAATCCCTTGTAAACGATACCGTTGTTGTAACACCTTTCAAGTTTAATAATAGTTTTATTTAACTTGAATTTTGTTTCACTTTTTTATTCCGCATTTTATTCGATTAAACAGTATAGTTTGTATTCAACCCCCCTTCTACAAATATATTGGGACCTAACAATTGGTATCAGAGCCTTCTGATTAACGAATAAATCAAGATCCTAGACTTTTGTGATTCTTCCACTCCTTGAATTTTTATTTACTCAAAAATTCATAATGACTACACAAAAAGTTGGAACCGTTATAATTCCAGTGTTCGATAAAGAAAATTATATTATGTGGAAGAAGAAAATTATAGTTTGTATTCAACCCCCCTTCTACAAACATATTGGGACCTAACAAATGTTGATTTTCTCACTATAATTTATGAAGTCCATAAATTCAGCTAACTCCTGTTGAGTTGGTACCTCCACCATGCTGTTAGTAGGGATTCCCAGGGCCTTGTTGACATCTTTCTCATCAAATTCCACTTGTTGGCCTTGGATTGAGCAGTTTACCACCAAAGACACAACTTGAGTCTCATGCACAACTATCTTAACCATAGCTTAATTCCAGAAGTCATTGAGAACATCCAAGTACAGAATAGGATTAACAGTCAAAGCACCTGCAAAGTAAGTCTTAGACAAAAAATTAACAAAGCTCTTGAAACTGTCAGAAGCTTGGTTAACATCTGTGAAATCTAGGTAGTTGGTATCGTCCTTAGGGATAACAGCTCTAACAGTGTTTGAAGCCATTGTAAGTGTTTGAATTTGAGTGGGTAAGAAATTTGAAACAGAAAGAGCTCGAAATGAGAGATAACGGTTAAGGTTTGCAAGAACTAGGTCAATTAAGATCTCGAAAGCGTAAAGAGGGGCTATGTCGAGATGTCTGGGTATTTATATAAAAAGGTAAGTGACTTGTCGAGAAGTAGGAATAAACGGTTGGAATTTGCTTATCAAGAAGTCATGTGAATGAATAGATACATATCGATATGTCACTTTCTTGACTCTTGTCGAGAACTAGATAGTGACTATTTGAGATGTCAAATAAATACCCAGTTTGTCCTGAATGAACTGAACTTTTCCAATTTTTATTTGAATAAATCAAAATAAAATTAGAATAATTTTATAGCAAAAGTATTTTACTAAAATATTTTATTAAATTAAATTATTTCAGTTCTAAGTTATCAAGAAGTCTAAAATGTATACTTGTAGAGAAGTCTATGAATCAACATATGTCGAGATCTCTACAATACTTATCAAGAAGTCATAATGAGGCTTGTCGAGAAGTCCTTCGAGAAGTCAGGAAAAAGACTTATTGAGAACTCAATCGAGAAGTCTCAAAATGTCTTGTCGAGAAGTCGTTTAGACTTATCGAGAACTCACTTCTCTATATACTTTGATTCTTTTCAGTTCTGTCTTATATTAATTTTACATATTGAAGATCTGAATTAACATTTAGACATTTTCTCTTAAAATTTGAAAAATTCCAAGTTGAGTAAGTAAAATTGAAAAATAAATATACAGAGACTTCTGAAATGTTTATAAATCATATTCCAGTTAATTTCTAATTAAATAAAATTAATTTTAATTTATCAGAAATTAATCAGCTGCAACATACTAGCTGAGTTCTTGCTATTAGGATGAAGAATTTAACATTCCAATTTCACTAACAAGTCTAGTGAAAGTTACTTCATCCAAATGTTTAGTGAAACTGTCCGCTAGTTATTTTTCTGTTGGAACAAAAATGAGCTCAATAGTACCATTTGCAGCATGTTCTATAATAAAATGGCACCTTACATCAATGTGCTTAGTTCTAGAATGATTAACTGAATTAGAAATAATAGATAAAGCACTAATATTGTGACACATAATTGGAATTTTGTGTAACACTAGGCCATAATCCATTAATTAATTTTTAATCCAAAGCACTTGAGCACCACAACTTTCAGCAGCTATGTATTCAGCCTCAGCTGTAGAAGTAGACACAGATTGCTTCCACTAGTGCTCTTTCTGTCAATCCTGCATCCAGCAAAATCTGCATCTGTGTATTCAACAGCTTCAAATCCTGTTCGCTTAGGATACCATAGTCCTAAGTATGGTGTTCCCTTTAAGTATTTGACAATCCTCTTCACAGCCATCAAATGTGATTCCTTAGGATTGGCTTGAAATTTAGCACACAGACATGTTGCAAACATGATGTCTGGTCTACTAGCAGTTAAGTACAACAAAGATCCAATCATTCCTCTATAACCTGAAATATCTACACTTTTTCCTTTCTTATCTTCATCCAACTTAGTAGCTGTATACATAGGTGTTGATGCAGGTGAACAGTAAACCACTTCAAATTTCTTCAATAAATCTTTAACATACTTGGTTTGGCTGATGAAGATTCTATTAGTTCTTTGGCTGACTTGGAGTCCAAGAAAGTTACTTAATTTTTCCATCATGCTCATCTCATATTCACTCTACATGAGTCTTGAAAATCTTCAACATAATGTTTTATTTGTAGAACCAAAAATGATATCATCCACATAGATTTGAACTAGGATCATATCACCACCATGCTGCTTGTAGAATAAAATCTTATCAATTGTTCCTCTAGTGAATCCATGTTTGAGCAGAAATTCTGACAATGTGTCATAGCAAGCTCTAGGTGCTTGCTTCAATCCATAGAGAGCCTTTAGCGGTTGATAAACAAAATCTGGAAATTCTGGATCTTCAAAACCAAGTGGCTGTTGCACATAAACCTCTTCTTCTAACTCACCATTAAGGAATGCACTCTTCACATCCATTTCGTACATTTTAAAGTTTGAGTGTGCAATAAATGCAAGAAAGATCCTTATTGCTTCAAGTCTTGCAACTGGAGTAAAAGTTTCATCATAATTAATTTCTTCTGCTTGTGAGTATCCTTTTGCAGCCAACCTTACTTTGTTCCTTGTTACAATTCCATATTCATCCATTTTGTTCCTGTACACCCACTTTGTTCCAATTATGCTTCTGTTCTTTAGGGCAAGAACCAACTTCCAAACTTTGTTTTTCTCAAATTGATTTAGCTCTTCTTGCATGGCATATATCCAGTCAGGATCAAGTAGAGCTTCCTCAGTTTTCTTAGGCTCAATTTATAAAAGAAAGCATGCATGTAGACATTCATTTGAAGTTGCACTTCTAGTCCTCACTCCAGCATTTGGATCACCAATAATTGCATCTCTTGTGTGACTCCTATCCCATTTCTTGGTGTGATTTTGTTGCTTTGACTTTTCTGCATTTTCTTCACCATTGGCATGACTTGCAGAAATTTCTCCTCTTTCTCCTCTTGAGTTTGTGCCATCAAATTCAAGTGTGTGAGATAAATTTTCATCCTCATGATTCACTTGCTCAGTTGACTCTTTATTTATTCTGTTGCTTATGTTGATCTCAGCTTCATCTTCAGAATCACTATCAATGTGTAGATTTTCAAACTTAAGGGCTTCGGCTTCATTCTCATCAAAGCATTCCAAGCATGGACAATTATCATCATCAAAGGTCACATCTGTGCTCTCCATAATTTTCTTTTCTTCCAGCACATAAACTCTATAGGCAGTTCTCTCCAATGAATATCCCAAAAAAATTGCTTCAAAATCTTTAGAGTCAAATTTTTCCACATATTCAGAGTTATCTTTTAGCACAAAACACTTGCTTCCAAATACATGCAGATGCTTCACATTAGGCTTCATTTTTGACAAAATTGATTAAGTAATTTGCAAAGGTTTTTATTGAGGAGATACCTGTTTTGAGTGTAGCATGCAGTGTTGACAGCTTCTTCCCAAAAACTTGTTGGCAAATTGACATCTTGTAGTATTGTTCTAGCAGTCTCAACTAGAGTTCTATTCTTCCTTTCAACTACCCTATTTTGCTGAGGTGTCCTTGCAGCTGGGAACTCTTGAACATACCCTTGTCTTTGCAGAATTCATTTAAAATTGCATTCCTGAATTATGTTCTATTGTCACTCCTCATTCTTTTCACAAAGCTTTGATCTTCAGCCTGCTTCTCAATCTTCTTGATGTGTTCAATTATGATGTGTGGAGTTTCATCCTTTAAATGCATAAACTCTACCCATGTATACCTTGAGTAGTCATCCACCATCGCAAGTGTATATTTCATTCTAGAAATAGATAAGACATTAACTGGTCCAAACAGGTCCATGTGAATAAGCTGTGCACTTATGGAATTCACAGTTTTGCATTTTTGACCAGACCTTTTCATTTTGCATTTTTGACAAGCCTCACAAACTTCATCCTGAGAAAATTCCAGATTTGACATGTCTCTCACTAATTCCTTTTTCACCAAGGTATTAATTGCTTTGTAATTCAGGTGAAAGAGTTTCTTCTGCCATAGTTTGTTTTGCTCAATAGATACCTTGGTGTAGAAGTAACATTACCATCCTTATTTGCTGAGTATAGATCTGCAACAAACAAACTTCCTTTCCTTGCTCCTTTCAAAGCAACTTCACTAGTCTTTTTGCTGTTAATTAAGCAATCTCCTTTGTCAAATGAAACTTTAAATCCTCTATCTGTGAATTGACTGACACTTAGGAGATTTACTTCAAGACTAGCTATCAGTGCTACATCTTCAATGACAACATTCCCATAAATTAACTTGGCATATCCCATTGTGAATCCTTTGCTATTATCTCCAAAAGTCACCAATGGGCCAACCATCTCCTCAAATTATGATAGCAAGGCCTTATCACCTGTCATATGTCTGGAGCATCCAATGTCAATGATCCATATGAATCTCTTCATTTTGCCCTGCACACAATGAGGATTAAGTTTGTTTAGCTAACCAAGCAGTGTTGGATACTTTCTTCTTTTTAACATAAGTTGCAGAAGTAGAATTTGATGATTTAAAAAGAATAGTGTTCAATGATTGATTTGAATTTTCCTTTTTAATTGTAGATCCAAGGTTAATTTATTTGAGATCTATTCTCAGTTTATGATATCTTGTTATTACTTTCATATTGCAAGGAATCATTCAAATTTGTCAAAGAAATAATATAGATCCCCAACCTTTGTTTAAAAAAGGTGAATTAGGTGATTGGTTGATCCAAACTTTTGACACTATTTCCTGGGAGCAACAAATACAAAGTTTTTGCTCTTGTTCACTCCAATTTTTCCATTCCCGTTCTTTTTCTTCTTTCCTGCATTCTCAGTCTTGATTTTCTTGGTTGATGTCTTAGAAACTTGATTGACCATGGGGTTTTTCTTAATTTTACAGCAGTAGGAGTGGTTTCTTCATTTTTCTTCTCACTGTCTTCATCTGCAAGTTCTTGCTTGATGATCAACTCAACCTCACTGAAATTGAATTCACATGCCTTGAACAAAGGTGCATCAACTTTTCTCAGCATAAATGGGACATCTTGATCTTTAATTGCCTTTCCTTTGTCACCTTCATTTTTCTTGTTGCTGTTCAAGACATCATAGTCCAAACCAATAGCCATATTAGCCCATGGTTTGTTCTTCTCATGGTATTGTCCAGCCAACTGAGATGCATTTCTGAAAGACTTCAATTTTACCTAATTCTTCTCCAATTTTTCATATACACAACTTCAATTTCACTTGCACACTTGAGCTTATTTTTCAGATATTCATTTTCTTACTTGATAGTTTCAAGCTCAACAAACTGCAGCTCCAATTCTTCCTTTTAAGTCTCAAGCTTCTCATTTATTTTTAATAGCCTACTAACTTCCTCAGTAGCTGTCACCATACTTGTGTGGATATGAAACATCTCTACACTCATGTTTTCAACAGTTTCTTTATATTGGCTTGTATATAGATCAATGGTAGTTAGAGTTAGTACCTCTGATTTTGATGAGGATGATTCTCCTTGCTCAAGAGACATAAGTGCATAATTTCCAAATTTTTCATTCTCACCATCTTCATTTGTGTCATCCCAACTCGTGCCTTCAACTATGTAAGCCTTTCCCTGTTGTATCTTCAAGAGAGCTTCATACTTTGCTTCTAACTCCAGATAGGCTTTATCCTTTTTCACTTTCCTTGGCTTCCTGCACTCAGTTGTAAAGTGGCCCAACTCATCACAGTTAAGGCACCTTATTTTTGATCTGTCAACAGATCCAGTTTTGTAGCCACCTTTGCTAGCTGAGTTAAACAGAGTTTTTGGTTTTAAGTTGTTGCTATTTGAGGACTGTCCCTTGTTCTTGAAAAACCTTAACTTTTAACCCTGATATTAGAGAACTTTCTAGCCGCCATTGATTGATCCATCAAGGGTGTAGTATTCTTCTTCCTATAGCTCCAAAACAACTTATTTCTGAGGTCCCTTGTTCTTTTTCTTAGCAGCATGAATGACTGGAGTTTGAGCATCTTGTTCATCCTCACTTGCTTTACTGTCATTAACCACTAAGGCACTGGATCCATCAACCGCATGTCCTTGGTTTTCCTTCAATGACTTTCTTTGTAACATCTCAAGCTCATATGTTTTCAAGATCCCATATAAGACTTCCAGTGTCATTCTGCTCAAGTCTCTTCCTTCTCTAATAGCTGATATTTTCTGTTCAAGATAGTCAGGAAGGGCTAGAAAAAACTTTAGGTGAACCTCCTTAGCTTCATAATAATTATCATGAAGTTGGAAGTCATCTATCAACATATTGAATCTCTCAAAAAATTCAATAATCCCTTCCTTGGGTTTAGCCATGAATCCCTAATATTGAGACACCAATATTCTCCTTTGATTAGACCTTACTTCCTCTATACCCTCACATATAATTTCAATCTTCTCCCAAATCTGTTTGGCTGTGTCATAGTTGACAATATTGTAGTACATAACATTGTCAAGTGACTCTATCGGTATTAGTTGCAGGCCACTGTCCAGAGAGACTTATTCCTTTTCCGACTCAGTGTGTTTGGAGGGGTCTTTAGGGGCAAAATGAGATGGAATGACCATGTCTCCATCAGTAGATTCATCGACCCTTTCCATGGGAATAAAAGGGCCATTCTTGAGAATCCGGATGTACATGGGATTGGCCATCCTTATAAACAACATCATCTTCTTTTCCACAATGTGTAGTTAGCTTTGTCAAAGGCTAGTATCTTGATACTAGTTATCTTTTAAGCACTCATACTTCCAAGATCTTTATCTGTTTACTTTCATATTTTGCTCTAATACCACTTGTTAAATATTGAATTCAACATGGGGGGTGAATGTGTTTTTCAGATTTTTAGCCTTTCAAAACTTATTTGGATTTTAGGTGAACAAAGCAGTTTAGATTTTGCAGAGATATTGTGTTCACAGAAATAATCAACAAGCACAATATATTCAAAACTCACTTAATTTGTATTAATTAAGTTGGTCTTGCTATAAATTCTGTGTTCTTAAGAAAATAAGAACTCGGCTTCTTTCTTGAGAGAATACAAGAAAATTTGGATATATTTGTTACTTGTGAACTAAGGACCAGTGCATGTTTAATAGACAAGCAGTACGGGTTTACAAGACTTGCACTAAAATGTACTAAACTACTTTCTAAGGCAACCTTTTACTATTTCCATTTCTAGCTTAGCAAATCTGTGCAGAATCTTACAGTTCTGTGACCATCCTTTGTCCAGTTAATCTTGGCCCTTGATCTTGTATTCTCACAGCTACTTTGTAGACTTTTCAATCTAGTTAATAGATCATTTATTGACTGATAATCTTAAATCTTTAACTTGTCTGAGTTCTCTATAGGTATACTTGACTTGTCGAGGTCTCTAAATTCTTGCGTGTAAAATGACTTGTCGATGTCTGAGATCTCTACATGTAGAAATGACTTGTCATCATCTCTAAGATCTCTATATACATATTTTGATTTGTCGATATCTCTGAGATCTCTATATGAGAAATTAACTTGTCGATACCTCCAATTCTTCACATCTTTATCTGACTTGTCGATATCTCACAGTTCTCTACATGCAGAAATGACTTGTCGATATCTCCAGTTCTCTACATCTCCATTTCACTTGTCGATATGTATGAGACTTCTCTATAATCCATTTTGGACTTCTCGATAAGTCATTCTGGACTTTTCAAATGACTTCTCGATATAACTTGATCTGTGACTTGTCGATATCTTGAATTAGAACATTTTTCATAGAACAATATTCAACTCCAAGCTTCTACACTTTTCTCTGAGGCATGATCATGGCTTGATCTTCTTCCAGAGTTTATTCCTTAGCTTGAATCTGTTCACAGAAAAATCCTCCAATCTAATCTTCTAACCTTTTTACAGACTCAAGAAATACAATAGAGAATACAAAATTGATTATCAAACAACTAAATCTTAGGGTGATTAATGTGACTTAGTCTTGTTATTATACTGGCATGTCTTGCACAATAACCTCCTGTAAGGATGGTCAAGGGCCTCCTGAAGGTTTTCCGGTGGGCATCCTAGGATTTTTTTTGAAAACTCTTGCAAAATTGAGTGCTTAACAAGAATAAATTTCGTGAAGATTAAAACGTCCATGAGAATAAGTTTTAAGAAGGATTGAACATCCACGGGAACAATGTCCATGATGACTCGAACGTCCATGGAAACAATTTTGTGAAGTACAAAATGTTCACTAGAACGCGTACAGGACGTTCACTAGAATTAGTGAAGAACGTACACTGAAACAAGAACAGAAGAACATGAGGGTCTCTAGGACCACCATGGAGGTAGCTCCATGGCCTAGAAAGAGCAGAAAAGGCTAACAGGACACATGAAGGGCTTGAGGCCTAATAGAAGGTTCTGCAAAAAATAAAATAAAATTTCAGGACGTTTACCTCATGGCCAGCTGGAGGCTCAGCTCAAGCCGGCCAGGAGGAGCCGAGCAGGATGTATATGATGGTGAGGCCGACCAGGACCTCCTGGGAGGATTGTACTGGGGTCCTGTAAAGTTTCCTGGTGACCCTCATGTGAAATCTTTTGATTTTTTTGCAAATATTGGAAAAAAATCATTTTTTTTAAACTTTTTCAGAATTTTAAACTTAGCCCCGATTAGGGTCGATTATTGAAATTTAGCCCCAATTAGTGTACATTACACGTAATTAACCTATATCAAGGGTAATTAGTGGTTCGTGTGATATAATTAGCCCCGATTAGGGCATATTAGCCCCCATTAGGGCCGATTAGCCCCGTTTAGGGCCGATTAGCAGGTTTCACCCTATAATTAACCTTGACGAAGGTTAAGGGGTGATAAACGCTCGCTTTTTAGTCCGGATTAGGACCATTTAGTGTCGAACAACATTCAATTAGCCTGTGCAAAGGCCTCAAGTATGTATACTCGCACTATATAAGTCGTTATAAACGTGTAGGTCACTCCACACTTTACGATAAAATGACAATAAATATACACACAATTGGTTACTAAATATTTAGTCATAAGCATGTGTTATTTATGAGCATATCTATACTATATAGTTTTTAACGTTATAAATAATATAAATGATTTTGTTATAGTGTGATTCGAACATGAGAAATATATTTTTTTATTACGATGGGATTCGAAACTTGAAACTTTTTTGTATATCTATAAATAATAATATATATATTTGTTGTTAGTGATTCGAACATGTGAGGTTGAGTACCGTATTATTGTAATATTTATATCTAACGATTATGATCATTTGATTAAGAAGATTTGATGGTCGTGAGATGCGGTAATCAAAATAGAGGTTGAACCAAATTGTACTCCATTCTGGTTACTATAATATAATATAGATATGCTCGTAAATGACACGTGCTTATGACTAAATATTTAGTAAATAGCCTGCAAGTGTTGGCTCAGTTGGTTAAAGAGGGGATAACTATCCTCTTGGTCACATGTTCGAATCCGACAAGAGCAGAATTTATGATTATGCCTCCTGAGCCAGGGCCTGTCGCTTAAATACGGTTTATCTTGGTTCACGTGATTTGTAGGCTATTGCGTGAGCCCGTAGGGTTTTCGCAGTGCACAACCGAAGGGTAGCGCTGCAGGTTACCTATGATAAAAAAAAATATTTAGTAAAAAATTGTGTAAATATTTATCTAAAAATCAATTTATCAATTTATTTAATTAATTTATTTTTCAATTAAATTTATAAACTTTTTATGTCAATAGATTTTAAATTATAATACATGCTAGATGTTAAATATATAACTATTTCATTTAACTTGCGTACAAGTATTTAATTAGTGTGTCTATATTATTATATTAAATAAAAATTATATAATTTAATAAAAATCAGAATGCTAAACACTCAATTTTTATTTAATTGGTTGTAAGTATTTATTTTTGTTTTAAAAAAGGAAATATGTGAAACTCATGCCAAAATTTGGTAATTGTGAGAACAAGTTTATAAACTAAGTTAGTTATGGTCAAAAGTCTGTGAGCAATATTCATGAGTTTTTCATTAAATGATAGTTCGTGAGCTGTTCGTGAATATGTTTGTGAATAACCATTTTTTTAATGAGTCGATACACGATTTTTTTTAATTCGATAAAAATCCGTGCTTGAGTTCGATAAATTTTTAACGAGTTGATACATGAACTTGAAGGGTTCGTCTAAGTTCAGACTTATTTACATTCCAATAAATATAATTGTAATATTGTAACGAACTAAGATTTATGATTTTTAAATTGAATGAGAGAATGAGATTATTTTATTATCAATATTTACTAATTAAATGTATCATCCGTATCTATTGAAATTAGAAAATCTCACCTAACCTGTTGTTTCTTTTATTTTGTCTACAAAATTTTCATCATAAAACATTTGCATTTTCTTAACAAAAGAAAAAAAAACATTTCCGTTCTCTTTAACTGTCCGCTTTATAATTTATTTTTGAATTCAAAATTCATATATCCTTTTTCCATAATAATCGACCGGCTTTACCAAATTGACGAGATTGAACCCGATCACATATTATGGTCAAGTTTATCTAAAATCGACCGGTTTTTGCCCAATAACCGACCGTTGTTGCGGCCGGTTTAAGTTATATTTCTTGTTTCTTGTAGTTATTTGCCCGCAAGGATTGGTTCAGTTGGTTAAAAAGGGGATAACTATTCTCTTCGTCACATGTTCGAATTTCATGAAAAAAAAATTATAATTATGCGTCTGAGTCATAGTCAAATGCGGTTTATCTTGGTTTTCATAACTGTCCGCTTTATAATTTATCCTCTTTATAATTTATCCTCGAATGCAAATTCCACAATTTCTTTACCTTTTACATATATATAAAAGGTAGAGTAGCAGGCGAGCCCATGTCAGATATTGAAAAAGGGGAAAGGAGGTGACGAAATGGAGGTTTGTTTTTACTCTTGGATCCTCATACGAAACTTCTGTGAATGTGTGCATAACACACATATTTCATATATATGCATGTCTGTGAGAGGAAGAGAGCTAGTCACCTACAGGGGCGGGCGGGGGGTCAGTGTGGGTCCATTCTATCTTCGCTTCACGACGCATTGCTGGGCTGCTTGTGAGCTGCATGGATAGCAACATCAAGGTCCCCCCAGCTCCATCATCCATCCGTTCGTAATTTCTATTTTCTCTTCAATTTTCTTTACTTAATTACATTTTTTCCAATTTCAGGATTTTTCATATACTACAAATATACACTACCTACCTATATATAGACTATAGAGTGAGGGATGTGCAATATTACATGCATAGATATGATACGCAAACAAAAAATGATCATATGCAAAAAATTGTCAAAATATCGCGAAAAATATTCGCAGTAAGTAAAAAAATTGACCCAATAAAAGCTCGATATACGACAGTCGTATGTACAACACATTATAATGCAAAAATACTGAATACAAATATTAATTTTGTAAATTTTGTTCTCAATTTCTGGAGTAATATAGTGGAAAATAAATTTTCATAATTAAAAATATTATAAGCTTAATTTCTCCCTTTGCAAGCATTAATTTGTGTATAAATATATACAGTAAGTACGTACTAACAGCAAATAATTGAAGAAAAAATGGATTAGCAACTGCCTAGACCTTTTATGCAATAGTAGTATAATAAAAATGACTCCATTGCTCCACATAAAGGTACCACAAGCAAATAAACATATGTATAATTATCTATTTATATATGGTCAAGTGGATGGTCTGTTTTCTTCCCTTCACTTCTTCCAACTTTTCTTCAATTCTCTCCAGATTTTAGCTATTGGTTTCTTCTGGCCTTCATAATTACTATATCTCCAGTTTGAGCGAGGTAGCTAGCTAGTATACATCTCATCTTTTTCCCAAGAAAAAGACAGTATGTATAGAATTAAATTCTTCTTGTTTCATCCTTTTTTGGATTTAGTATTTGACTGCAGCAAATTATAGGCTTTTTTCTCTTCTGGCTAATTTTTGTTTGTAGAAGCAACTCGTTTTGGATTTGAAGAAATATCTTGATGATTATGGCAGCTTCCAATCTATCGAATTCGATGTTCTTTGGAGGAGAAGAAGATCAAAGCCAGATGAAGCAACAACAATATTATTCTGCTATACCTACTTCAACAACAGCTCCAACAGCAGCAGCACCAGCACAAAAGAAAAAGAGAAATCTTCCGGGAACTCCAAGCAAGTGTTCTACCATTTAATACATCAATTAATATAAGAAAGTATACATGTACATCAGTACATATATTAATTTGATTAGAACAAGCAAGTGTAACCAACTTCATTCTTCTATTTTCGACATCAAAACCCTAAATAAATTAATTTGAAATTCTTTCATTTGTTTTTTGTATGGGTTTCATGAAATCCACACTTCGTTTTTCACTTTAAGATCTTGATCAACAGAAATTATTTTGTGACTACTTTGATGTTATGTATTGTATGTATTTATAAATTTCTCTTATATCATGTATTTTGGAATTTTGTCGTACAACAGATCCAGATGCAGAAGTAATTGCACTATCTCCCAAGACACTAATGGCAACAAACCGGTTCATTTGTGAGGTATGTAACAAAGGGTTTCAAAGAGAGCAAAACTTACAACTTCATAGAAGAGGACACAACCTTCCTTGGAAGCTAAAACAGAAGTCTACGAAAGAAGTGAAGCGGAAAGTTTATCTTTGTCCCGAGCCGACCTGCGTTCACCATGATGCTTCTCGTGCACTTGGAGACCTTACCGGTATTAAGAAACACTTTTCTCGTAAACACGGTGAGAAAAAATACAAGTGTGACAAGTGCTCTAAGCGGTACGCTGTGCAATCGGATTGGAAAGCACACTCAAAAACATGTGGCACTAGAGAATACCGATGTGACTGTGGTACTCTCTTCTCAAGGTGCTAACTTATAGTAGTTGTCATTTACGGTTCAAATTTATATGACTGTACTTCATAATTTAAATCCAACCATTATATTCATATTTCACTGTACTCTTGTTTGTTTGTTAAGCTATCTTGCTAGCTAGCATCCTTTTAGAAAAATCAATCCATCCTGTACAACAAATAAGGGCTTTTGTTAACGAAAGGACTTATGTGTTGTAGTGATCTCCAAGTTATTGACTAATTAAACCCATTATTAGAATAAATTCATTTAGTATGTTACATGTAATTATATATATTGTTAATCAAAATCAATAGATACAACATGTTTAGAGACTATATGTACAAGAGGAAAATGATACTGCTAGAAATGAAATGTTTCATAGGGAACATCGTCTGGGCTTTGAATATAAGTAGTGGCATTCACGTGTACTACAACAAACAGATGGCTGTTTGCTGGATTTGGCCTATTATGGGTGGCTCCATATACTCAGGCCTGTGTTCTTGCAGTCTCTCTTCTGGTCTAAATTGTTAGGGTCATGGGTCCCCGGTGGCTCATGTCCTTGATCCCACTTCCTGTACTGCTCCCCTATACTTACTTGATTACATGATTATGAAAATGTTGAGAGTTAGTGGTGAATATTGTTTGTATGTGTTGGGAACTATTCTCTAATGAGTTGTGGGAAAATTTTTAGTACTGTCTATTGGATTAATTTGCAGAGGAAAAGGAAATGAGTTGTTCAATTTGTACGATATGGTTTCGTAGATAATATTATTTGCGCAATACACTTATAGCTAGCTGCAATTACAGGGAAGTAAGTGAATGTTGCTTGCAGTACTCAAAAATCACATTAATTGGAATTATTGACATTTTTTGTGGTTGTTACAGTCTTGTCGAGTTTTTAACTATAGTGTTTCCTTCTATTTAATTATACATATTGTGACTGATTTTAATCGGAATTTCAACCAAATCATATTTGCAGGCGTGACAGTTTCATCACCCACAGAGCCTTTTGTGATGCACTGGCTCAAGAAAGCGCAAGGCACACTCCTAACCTTAGTACCCATATATTTGGTAATAATTCTATGAATCTGAATCCTTCTCAAGCCCAAATTCCTTCCAACAATATGTTAGGGCTAGGAAGTAGTGGAGCCAAATTGGAGCAGCTTTCGAATTCCTCTTCATTATTCACTTCTCAAGCTGCACGATCACCCTTCTTCATGCCACCGCCTGAAGCACACCAAGGCTTTCAAGAACAGCAAAACAAGCAATTTCATGGGATATTGCAACTACCTGATCATCATCTTCAACATAATACTAGCAACTCCCCATCCGCAGCTAGCTCAAATTTGTTCAATCTCAGCTTCTACTCAAATAGTAGTACTACAAATAGTTTAAGCAACAGTACTGACAATAATTCAAGCTTCTTGATACCTGATCATCAGTACGGAAATGAAGGAAATATAAGCATCTTCTCAGGTAGTAATACTACTCTTTACAACAGTACTACTCATGATCATCAAAAGCAAACTGCAGCGCCAATGTCAGCAACTGCATTGCTACAAAAAGCAGCTCAAATGGGCTCTACAACAAGCAACACAAGTGCTACTTTGTTAAAAGGACTAAGTAGCAGCAGCAGCTCATGTTTAAGTGGTGCCAATAAGTTCGGAAGGGGTTTTAATAGTATTGGAAACACCGAAACTGAAAACCAACAACTTGAAGGATTGATGAATTCTTTTGCATATGGCAGTGCAAGGGCTGATCATCATCAACAGGATAATAATTTTGCAGGGTATGGTGAGAATGCTATCAGACTGGAGCATCAACAACAACGAAACTTTGGAAACACAGAGAATGCTGTAGTTGCAAAGAAGATGAATCAGCATTTATCTCCAAATGTGGGAGGGCCTACAGTAGATGATAGATTGACATTAGATTTTCTTGGCATCGGAGGAGGAAGATTTAGAAATACGAGTGGTGCATTCTCACAGAGAGAGCAACAAGATGTTGGAATTAATAAAATGACTTCTTTAGATCACTCGAAAACGGGGCCTTAATCACAGACAATGCATGTGTTGGGAAGCCCAACATTGCAGTGAAACATACAAGTGTACGAGCTTTTATATGTTACTGTAAGAGTGTAAGGTACGTATGCGTAGGTGTAGTGTTTTGTTACTCTTTCAGACTTGTGAAAATATATGGAAGTGTGTTTTTACTTTGACAAATATATTATCTTTCTGTTCAAACCATGGCAATTTCCTGTTTTTACTTTTTTATATAACTCAACTAACTTGAAGTTTTTTGTATAAAAATTAACTTTATTTGGTTTCATGTATTTTGGTGTCATGTTTTTAATTTAAATAAAAAAATTTAAAATTTCATGACTTTTGTACTTGTGACCAAATATAGGAAATTATAAGTTACCAAAACACAATCACAATCACAATCACAATCATTACCATTTAAATAGTTATTTTATATAAAATTATTAAATTTAATATACTTCGTCACATTTTTCAGATTGTGTACTTTAATTATCAAGTCGCTGCAGCTGTGTAATTATAATTTAATATCAGTGAAACAAATACTGAAGTTTTCAAAACGCATACTTCGTCATGTTTTTCTAACGGAGTCTTTTCTATGTATAATAGAAGAATAGAGCAATAATGTTTTGAGATTTTTTAATCTCATTGAAATTACAGTTTTACCCTTTCTTTGTCGGTCTAAAATTAAAAAATGACAAAAATACCTTTTTTTTTAGAATTTGTGACAAAAATACTTCTTTTTAAAATTTTGGCCAAAAATACCTGTTTAATACGCATTTTTCAGTTGAATATTACTAATACGCATTTTAAAAATGAGTAATTTGTATAAAAAAAATTAAAAAAAAAATAAAAATAAAAATTAAAAGAGAGATACGCATTCACATAATGCGTATCACACATTTGATTCTGGTGATACGCATTTGTGACATGCGTATCACTTGTTCTGATTCTTTTTTTTTTTTTTACTTTTTTCTATGTAATACCCATTTTTCAGATGTTTAATAGATTTACCCATTTCTAAAATACATATTATAACGGTATTTTTGGCCATAAACTCCAAAAAGTGATATTCGACTGTCCTGAAAAACTGTGTTGTCCAAAGCGTTCAAAGGCTTTAATCTAATTTAATGCCCGATCCGCATAAGTGAAGGAAAAAGTTGTGTTTGAGCAATCTCAGTTTGAAGTGACAAAAGTGGTGGGGATTTAATCTAATTTAATCTTCCGCACAAGGCAAATCAGGGGTTCGAAACTGATTGATTGTCAGGGTCCCGTAGAGCTGCGGTGTGGTATGGATGTCCCCGTTGATACTGCCAGCACCAGGTAACTCTTCCGTACAGATACCAAAACCCTTCGTCTGAGAACCAACCCGTCAGTTTCGAAGGCTATTGTACAGCCCCGACACAATTCGTGATGAAGAAGCTTTGAATTGCTAGCGAGCTTGAGGATTCTTTATCTTCCGATTATGACTAGGTGATTTCGACCAGCCCTATAATGTTTCTAACGGAACTTGATTTTTTTATATTTATGCCGGTTCTTACAAAGTAGATTTTATTTGTTGTTATCGAGTTCTGTCATTTTTAACTTTGTGTTGTTACATAATTTTTTTTAAACCCGAAAGTTGAGCTCTTGTTAATGCATAGGATAAGTGCATAAATAGTTGAAAAAACACAATTGCATACGGGGCAATCATTTGTTTTCCCATATCCTAACAAATAAGATTAGGACATTGCCGGACTTGATGCCAAATTAAATTTTTAAAGCTGCTTTTTAATTTAGAGTGGGTCACAGTATGTAAGATTTTTGAAATAAAAGATAAGTTTTCGTATTCAAGAAAAAACATTTAGTTGTCCGATGCCTTACTACAATGAGAAAAAGTAAATAGAAATTGTGGCTAAATAATCCATACATTATTCATTTTCTCTTCCTTTTGTAGATAAATGTATTTATATAAGATTCTATCTTTTGTTAGAAAATTAGGATTTTAGAGCTTAATTTAATTATGTTCTTGATGTTAATCCTAAAATCTAATGATTGGAAATTGTTCAATGATATTTGAACTTAAATTTTCATGTATGGTTTTAAGAATTTTCTTAATGAAATCCATATGAAATGAGAGATGAAAGTAGCTTGGAAAAGCTTGGAAAATTTGAGAATGTTTGTCCCACATTGAAATAAATAAAGGGGGTTGTGTGCTTTATATGGTATTACCCACATGAGTAGTATACAACTACTAAGGTGTGTGATGGTCCATTGTGTTGTTGTGTGCTTCACGCGCGCGCGCACACACACACGCGCGCCCCGCCCCGCCACGCACCGGGTCGAAGGGCGATTTGGGCGAATGTCTCGGCGTCTCGCGTACGCGAGGCGACCTGGGCGAGGATTTTATTTATTTGAGAATTATTTTAATTCGAATTTATTTATCGGTGATTGGATTATTGGGCTGGGTTCTGAAATAGGCTAAGTAGTCTAAATATATTGAACCTGCAAATAATCTGATCTGTAACAAGTTCTGATATAAGAATCAGAACTTAAGAACTGATGAATAAAATCAGAACTTAACAAGTTCTGATATCAGAATCAGAACTTAAGTACTGATGAGTCGAATCAGAACTTAAGTACTGATGAGTCGAATAAGAACTTAACTTAAGTTCTGATAATAATGTGGGTGTTAATGTGAAAAGCTGTTACAAATAATTTAAATTCAAAAGTTGTTCAATTTTGATTTTTTCATTTATGAATTCAAAATCTGATCAGTTTTGATTTTTTCATTAATGGAGCAGTTTAATTCAGACATTAAGTGTGTGGACAGTTTCATTTTTCCTCTCCTATAAATAGAGGCTAAACTGAATGAATATAACACACTACATTCTCATCTCTTCTCTTCAACCTCTCTGCATTTCTCTCCCATAAGTCCTGAAGTGCTGATATTTTCCGGCGACTGAGGTGCTGGTCGAAGTGGAGGTTTTGTTGCTGCTGTTAACATAAACTCCGAGCTGTTTTATCCTGGTGGAGATATTGCGTACATCCCAAACGCAGCAGGTAGGGGGCAATAATCTCTTCAAGAGCAGTCAGGACTTCGAGCAAGGCCTGGTGACTCAGCTGTGATTATTTTCTTGGCATTTTGTATCTGTAAACCTTTATTTCAGTCACTGTTGAAAGCTATGGTTTCGGGTACATCTTTCTTTCTCTCTTCGTTATTTCAGTTACTGATTTTGTTTACCTGCATGTTTTGTTTTGTTAACTGTGGTCTTGGCCTAAACTTGTTAAATTCTTTATACACTTGCCTCTATGTTGCTATACTTGTTAGTGAGTTTAACAACATTCTTGAAGAGATTATTGGTTATATAGAATTTAGCATAATGGTTAACGAAAGTGAGGTTATCGTTGGTGGTGGTAGCAGTTCGGGTGCAACTGCTGGGGCCATTGATTGGACCACCTATAGTTTCCCACAAGCTGTTGAACTAACCGGTTTACCGGAGAAATTCAACGGTGGCATTGGCTTTTCTCGCTGGCAGAAAAGGATGAAGTTGTGGTTGACTATAAAGGGTCTGTGGCCGGTTGTGGAATATGAGAAACCAGTAGTGGATCAAGAGAAGGCTGACACAGTTAAGGCTTTTGCGAAGTGGGCTGAGAAGGATGGAGTGGCTAGAGCGGCCATTCTGGCGGCACTAACAAACACTTTGTTTGATGTCTATTCTTCTGATGCCTACTCTGCAAAACTCTTATGGGAGAAGCTGGACCAGACACATAATACTGACTCACAAGGTCTAGAAAAGTATTCTGTGGCAAGGTTCCTCGAGTTCAAGCTGGTGGACAATAAGTCCATGACTGAGCAGGTGCATGAGTTCGAGATGATAGTGCATGCTTTGAAGGAGTCTGGAATGAATCTCCCGGAGAAGTTCAAGGTGATGAGTGTGATTGAAAAACTCCCGAAGTCTTGGGAAGAGTTCTCTCTCTCCCTGAAAAGACAGAAAGGAGAGATCACCTGGACCAATCTTATGCTGGACATCTCGGTGCAAGAACAACACAAGTCCAAACAGGGACATGTGATGCCAACTGAATACGGTACCTCGAAGGTAAACATAGCAACTGTAGGACAAAAGAGGAAGGCTTTTGCTAAGAAAGCTAATAGTAATAAACCTAAGAGTGACAAGGACAAGGCCAAGAAACCCAAGGCAAACAAACCATGCTGGTCTTGTGGGCAGGTTGGGCACTGGAGTAAGGACTGCCCTACAAAGAAAGCGAAGAAAACCGAGGTAGCACAAGCAAATGTTGTGCTTGGAACCGCAAGTGGGCCTGTAGTGAACATGGTTGTTGGTGAGGCTATGGCTTCTGAAACCAACGTTGACCGGTATGTATCCTACAACCCTGTGATATTTTCTACCTATTTGTCAAATGAATGGTTGATAGATACTGGAGCTAATGTACATATTTGTGCTGATATTAGTTTATTTGTATCTTATCAACAGAGTCATAGCTTGACTGTGAAGATGGGGAATGCTAGTGTTGCTCAAGTACATGGAGTTGGAAACGTGGATCTGAAGTTCCCTTCAGGACGTATTCTATCTCTGACGAGAGTGCATCATGTTCCCAACATGCGTAGAAATATAATAAGTGGAAGCTGTTTAGTTTCTAGTGGTTTTGAAATTTCGTTTAAGTGTAATAAAGTAGTTCTTATTCACACTGGTACATTTTTTGGCAAGGGTTACTTGTCAAATGGTTTATTTGTTATTAATGCGGATCCCTTTTTGGGAAATTTGATTGATAATGTTATTCCTACTGTTAATTGTATTGAATCCTCAAATATATGGCATGCTAGACTAGGTCATTTAAACTTTGGTGCTCTTAAGAACATGATGAACTTAGAGTTGATTCCAAAATATACCATAGAAAAGAATTCTAAATGTCAAGTATGTGTGTCTGCTAAACAGATAAGGAAACCTTTTCATAACGTTGTTAGGGATTCAGACTTGTTAGATTTAGTACACACTGATATTTGTGAATTTGGTGGTGTGTTGACCAAGGACCAGTTTAGATACTTCATTACTTTTATAGATGATAGTAGTAGATACTGTTATGTTTATTTACTTAGACATAAGGATGAAGCACTTAGTAAATTCATTATATATAAAACTGAAGTAGAAAAACAAACTAGTAAGTTACTTAAAAGATTGAGATCTGATAGAGGTGGTGAGTATACGAGTAATGCTTTTAATGAATTTTGTGCAAACAATGGTATAGTTCATGAAGTTACTCCACCATACACACCTGAGTCTAATGGGGTTGCTGAGCGAAAGAACAGAACATTTAAAGATATGATTAATAGTATGCTTATTAACTCTGGGTTGCCTAAATACATGTGGGGAGAGGCTCTAAATACGGCTTGCCATATTTTGAATAGAGTCCCTCTGAAACACATGGATAAAACACCCTTGGAGTTATGGAAAGGCAGGATGACTAGTCTTAAGTATCTTCGTGTGTGGGGGTGCCTTGCTAAGGTGCTTGTTCCTGAACACAAGAGAAAGAAACTAGGTCCAAAGACTGTTGACTGTATCTTTCTGGGTTATCTTGAAACCACTACAGCTATGAGATTTTTAGTGTTAAAATCTGACATAGATGGTATAGTGGCAAACACGATAGTTGAATTTCGAGATGCGACATTCTTTGAGGATGTCTACCCTATGAAGACTGGAATACCTGAAACGACTTCTGAGGAAGATCCTACTCACACATCAAGTTCTATTCCTGATCATGTGGAAAAGATGACAAATGTGGGGGCGGAACCTAGTAGTAGCTCTATTCCTAAGGAATTAGAGGAACCAAGGAGAAGTAAGCGTGCAAAAATAGTCAAGGATTTTGGAGGTGATTTCATCACTTACAATATCGAGGACGAACCTTTAACTTTCCGGCAAGCTATGGATTCTTCTGAGTCAAGGCACTGGAAAGGCGCTATCAAGAGTGAAATTGACTCTATTGTTTCCAATGGAACATGGGAGTTGGTTGATCTCCCTCCTGGGTGTTCTACTATTGGGTGCAAATGGGTCTTTAAAAGGAAGTTGAACCCTGACGGCTCAATAGATAAGTACAAAGCTAGACTGGTAGCTAAGGGTTTTAAGCAAAAGGAAGGAATTGATTATTTTGATACATACTCTCCAGTTGCAAGAATGGTAACAATCCGAATGCTTATAGCATTGGCTTCAGTCCATGGTCTTATCATCCATCAGATGGATGTAAAGACGGCTTTTCTTCATGGTGAACTTGAGGAAGAGATTTATATGGATCAACCTGATGGATTTGTTGCATCAGGCAATGAAAGGAAAGTATGTAAGTTGATCAAGTCCATCTATGGCTTGAAACAAGCTCCCAGAGATTGGCATAAAAAGTTTGATGAAACTATATTGCCTTTCAGTTATAAGATTAATGAAAGTGATAAGTGTGTCTACACTAAAGTTAAAGGTAATGAGTGTGTTATTTTGTGCCTATATGTGGATGACATTTTACTGTTTGGAACCAATATTGAGATTATTAACGAGACTAAAGAATTTTTGAAAAGGCATTTTGAAATGAAGGATATGGGTGAGGCAAGTGTGATTCTTGGAATCAAATTGATTCAGTCCACTGAAGGAATAACCTTGACTCAATCTCATTATATAGAGAAATCTATACTTGAGAAATATGGTTATTCACAGTGTAGAATCGCTAGTACACCTTATGATTCGAAAGTTGCCCTTGTCAAGAATACTTCAGGAGTGCCTGTGTCTCAGTTAAGGTATTCTCAGATTATTGGGAGCTTGCAGTATCTTGCTAACTGTACTAGACCAGATATTTCATATTCTGTGTCTAAATTGGCGAGATATACAAGCTGTCCAAACAGAACTCATTGGGATGCTCTTGATAGAGTACTTAGATATCTAAAAGGCACAATGTACCTTAGTTTACACTACAGGAGATTTCCTGGTGTGCTTGAAGGGTACAGTGATGCAAGTTGGATAGCTAAGAAGTCTGGTTCCAATGGAGTGACTGGATACGTGTTCACCTTGGCTGGTGGAGCAATATCCTGGAAGTCAAGCAGACAGACTATTGTTACTCGGTCTACTTTTGAGGCTGAGTTGTGTGAACTTGATGCCACAGGGACGGAGGCTGAATGGTTACACGGACTTATGTCTGCAATACCTGTAGTAAGCAGACCGCTTCCTGCTATTGCTATTCACTGTGATAGTCGAACAACTATCGACAAGATTAGCAGTAAAAAGCATAATGCTAAAACTAAGAGACACATCCAAGTTAGACTCAAGTCTATAAGGGGTTTAGTGACTGATAGGATCATAGCTATAGAGTTCATAGGAACTCAGAATAATATAGCTGATCCTCTTACTAAAGGACTGGAACCTGCAGTGGTCCTTAAGTCAAGGTTGGGGATGGGATTGTCAACCCATCATAATTCATCAACAGTAGGAACCCAATACACATGAGAGGAGATCCCTCGAAGTGTATTCAATGGGTAATAACAAGCTGTAAGGATGAGTTGGTAGTACCTTTGCTACATAGATGATACTATAGTATCTGAGTCTATCCCCTGTAAACCTAGAAGGTACTGACACTGCCAGAAAAGCAAGAGTGTTAAAACTCTGAATGGGATCAAGTCATTTGACGAGATAGAGGCAGTATATCTCTGGAGATGCCCAGCTAAGCGAATGTAATTGTGTGGTCGCAATTAGAGGATAGGGTTAATCCTTGAAGCATTCGACGAACAGGATCGAGACATGACCATTAATGTCTCAAAGCCGTAGATTGGCACCATAACCTTTGACTTGTCGTCGTCTATGGAATATGGTTATACTAAACGGATTAAGATTCAAGGTGAAACATTCCATCTGAGTCCGATAGCCATTGAAGTAGAGGAATTAGGAGGGTTCAAACCCGGAAGGGTACCGACTCTGAAAAACAAGTCATGATGGGAAATTGATCACATTTCTGTATGGATTTGTGGGGGATTGTTAGAAAATTAGGATTTTAGAGCTTAATTTAATTATGTTCTTGATGTTAATCCTAAAATCTAATGATTGGAAATTGTTCAATGAAATTTGAACTTAAATTTTCATGTATGGTTTTAAGAATTTTCTTAATGAAATCCATATGAAATGAGAGATGAAAGTAGCTTGGAAAAGCTTGGAAAATTTGAGAATGTTTGTCCCACATTGAAATAAATAAAGGCGGTTGTGTGCTTTATATGGTATTACCCACATGAGTAGTATACAACTACTAAGGTGTGTGATGGTCCATTGTGTTGTTGTGTGCTTCACGCGCACACACACACGCGCGCCCCGCCCCGCCACGCACTGCACCGGACCGGACCGGGTCGGGTCGAAGGGCGATTTGGGCGAATGTCTCGGCGTCTCGCGTACGCGAGGCGACCTGGGCGAGGATTTTATTTATTTGAGAATTATTTTAATTCGAATTTATTTATCGGTGATTGGATTATTGGGCTGGGTTCTGAAATAGGCTAAGTAGTCTAAATATATTGAACCTACAAATAATCTGATCTGTAACAAATTCTGATATAAGAATCAGAACTTAAGAACTGATGAATAAAATCAGAACTTAACAAGTTCTGATATCAGAATCAGAACTTAAGTACTGATGAGTCGAATCAGAACTTAAGTACTGATGAGTCGAATCAGAACTTAACTTAAGTTCTGATAATAATGTGGGTGTTAATGTGAAAAGCTGTTACAAATAATTTAAATTCAAAAGCTGTTCAGTTTTGATTTTTTCATTTATGAATTCAAAATCTGATCAGTTTTGATTTTTTCATTAATGGAGCAGTTTAATTCAGACATTAAGTGTGTGGATAGTTTCATTTTTCCTCTCCTATAAATAGAGGCTAAACTGAATGAATATAACACACTACATTCTCATCTCTTCTCTTCAACCTCTCTGCATTTCTCTCCCATAAGTCCTGAAGTGCTGATATTTTCCGGCGACTGAGGTGCTGGTCGAAGTGGAGGTTTTGTTGCTGCTGTTAACATAAACTCCGAGCTGTTTTATCCTGGTGGAGATATTGCGTACATCCCAAACGCAGCAGGTAGGGGGCAATAATCTCTTCAAGAGCAGCCAGGACTTCGAGCAAGGCCTGGTGACTCAGCTGTGATTATTTTCTTGGCATTTTGTATCTGTAAACCTTTATTTCAGTCACTGTTGAAACTATAGTTTCGGGTACATCTTTCTTTCTCTCTTCGTTATTTCAGTTACTGATTTTGTTTACCTGCATGTTTTGTTTTGTTAACTGTGGTCTTGGCCTAAACTTGTTAAATTCTTTATACACTTGCCTCTATGTTGCTATACTTGTTAGTGAGTTTTACAACATCTTTTAATGATTACATTATAGAATAAGGAAAAATTGAATAATTGTGACGCCCTCAAACTCGGGATTAGGAATGATGACCCACAAAACTAATACTAATATAATATAACCCGAAAGTTACAAAGATATAAATAGGATGAAGTATAAGACAAGATTACAACTATCAACCAGAATATAATATTTACAACCCTTTATAAATATATCCAAAAATATATGTTTCTGACTTGGAATCGCCAGATAACCTAAAAGTATCTGAACCAGCTATTACAATTTCCACCATCTATCATCGCTTTCTCACACAGCATCTACGAGATCTGGCACCTGAAATCCGATAGTATGGAAAGGACCGCAAGAAACACTCTTACGAGCGGTGCACCTAAGTCTGACCATCTTCTTAATTAACTACAATGGTTATATCAACACAAATAAATGAGTTAAAAGGGCTCAACAAGTAATTAATAAACAGTTCTAAATATCAAAATAATAGAGGTATTCTTATTCTCAATAAACTAGGTGGCAGTATCTTAACAATAACTAAAAAATGAACTCAAGATAAAGGTTTCAAGTTATTTGAGATTCAAGCTCTGTGTAATCAGTTTTCAAAATTAAGTGACAGGGTTCTCAAATGGATTCTCATAACTTTAAGAAGTTCCATCAATACTATTCAATTTCAAATCAAATTGCAATAATTAGTGCTCGTTGCACAATAAAAAAATCTTTCACTTTTATTTTAACAATATAGAACCCTTGATTAGAATATCCATCTTTTAATTATAATACGGGTGATCATCCCGTACTGACCTCCATCCGGTCATTAAGATACCTACGGTATTATTTCATCCTAAAATGCTGGACTAACCCCGCTAGCCTCTTACGTGACTAGACTAGCCCGGCTAGCCTCTTATGTCTTTATCCAATATTTAGGAATTCATTGAAAAACCTTTATATTGGAAAATATAGAAGTTTAAACTAATATTTTTTTAACGTTACCAGCATTTGAAATCATTTGGACTCTTTCAAGTCGAAAATCATTTTTAGGTTTAATTCAAGAATTCAAGAGAAACAAGTAAATGAGAAATGAAAGGTACGTAGGTTGGAGAAATGATCAATCATCAAGTGCATGTATTAAGTAAGCTATTATGAGGGTATTTTCAAAGGGGACAGTACGTTATCAAGGCACAAATTCACTATTATAAGAATCTACGTTAACAAAGTATTGGGTAGGAAAGATTCATCAAGTTACATAAGGTCAAAGGATCATAAGGATTACAGGAATTAATAACATGGTAAATGTACTTGAAATAAATGAACTAATATCAGGGTTTAACGACATGATTCAATAACAATATTCAAAAGATACTTTACTCTATACATGCATATCATCAACAATTCTCTATGATCAATTCACAATAACAGGGCAGAGTTACTTGCCTCACAAAACTTTCCCATTTTCACGGAATTTGAGTTACTGCCACCTAAAACCTATTTTCCTTTCCGAGATCGAATGAGCCTTCGCTTTGCGAATCTACAATACAAAATGAACCATAATTTATAACCTTATCAATTCCCGACGTTTCTTAGAATGTTTAAATTTCTACCCTAATCGTATTATCCTCTTCTCCCACTATATTTACATTACACATATCACGTAACAGGTAAGCACCTTAATACGCTTTATATCTTCGACTATTCATTTACTTTACACATAGCATGTAATCACGTATACGCATAATCAAACATGATTTATCTATATCCAAATATTATTAAAACATATCGTCTATAGTCTTGATGCATATCTACAATTTCTCTCGAAAATTGGGCATGACGTATTCGTAAATACGTTATCCATTTTTTCAACAACAACAATCAACAACAATTCTTATCACTTCCTAATACATACCCTTCTTATTTCTAGTTATAAAAATATCAAACGATCAACCATTCAGTCATTCATACATATTCCACGTAACATGGAATTTGACCTCATACGATTACCAAAATGCCAACTTAACAGATCAATCAACTAAACATGAGACATGATTTCATGGACTTGCTCTTATTCTCTTTAAAATTTTAATATAAGTATTTACTACATAAATTCGAGAATCACAATCATATATCATACATGCAAATTCAATCCAACATTTAATCCACCTCATATATCACGAAATCGTAAATTTATACCCGATTATTCCAAAACTGGGATTCGACAACCGACTTAAATAACAATTCGACTTTTAATTATGAAATTATTATCTTAAACACATTTGACTAACCGTTATAATAATTCAAACTAACATTCACAAACTCCAATCACAAAACATAATTAATCACATAATTCAAATCAAAATAAAGTTT
This sequence comes from Apium graveolens, assembly GCF_009905375.1. Classification (NCBI taxonomy): domain Eukaryota; kingdom Viridiplantae; phylum Streptophyta; class Magnoliopsida; order Apiales; family Apiaceae; genus Apium; species Apium graveolens. The sequence continues at coordinate 202,196,751 of NC_133647.1, forward strand.
AGAAGATTGTAAATTCTGAATTTATTTACATTAGCATGCAATCACTCGAATAATTGTATTTAAATTTTTAGAACCCCGGAATAGCATCATCGTTCACCACCGACTCACCGCAGTTCATCACTAGTGGCGGAGGTTCTCGGTGGTGCCCACGAATTCGAGGGTTTCCTACACGAAAACCACCGATTTCTTTCAAATAATCAACACCAACACATTTCTTTTCATTAAAACTGAATCCAACAATCAAACCCGAGTCTAAAACTCCAAAAATTTTGAGGTTTTCGAATTTAATCAACATAAAAATGACATGCATGCTAAGAACAGGAAATTAGAAGTAAAACGAGACTTAACGATGGTCTCAGATTCAAAAATGATCAAGAAATGAGAGAGAACGGATAGAGATTGTACCGAGAGTCGAGAGAGAGAAATAGATAAGAGAGTTCGAGAGAGAAGCCGGGGGAAATTAAGGAAGAGGGAGGAGGATATAAGGTGGCTGGAGGGGTAATTTGGGCATTTAACAACAAAAATCTGATTTCTTTTTCTTTTTTTTTATACAAAATTCTATAAATAAAAATTAATAATATAAAACAGCTTTGTAAAATTTTAAAAGTGCCATTTTTTTAAATAAATAATATGAAATTAGCTCTCTCCTCATATTTTAAAAATAATTTTAAAGCAAACAGATTAATTCTATGAATTTTACAAATAAATAACAGATAATAAAAATAAACTCTGAAAAATTATTTTTAAATACCAAAACATAAAAATAAATCCAACTATCATTTTTTAAAAGTCTTTAAGACTATTCTGGAGATAATAAAATGAATCTCACACTTTGACCATACTCTGATAATTTTATAGAAATATGTAAGAATCAAATAATCCTTATTTTTACCAAATAAATCCTCTTAAAATATTTAAAAACTCGTGAATCACAGATTCACACTTGTAACTATCAAGTAACATATATTCACATAATAACATCAAGAAAAACTCGTATTTATACACTTTAACACATAATTTCCCTTTTTATAGATGTTTACGCTTATAACAAATATCCTATAATTCAAGTAATAAAATAATCTTTGCAAATTCGAATCCATATAACACGGATACACAGAGAACATGATCTCTTTCAAAACTTAACATAATCCACTGATTTTTCTTATTCCCACTATTTTCATTAAATCCACTTTTCACATCACGGGTCACGTCCCGTCTGACGGTCCGAAAATAACTGACTCAATTACGCTTTCAAAACATATCTTATACCCTTTATTGACTCATCAAAGTTGAACAAGACATTTTATTTACTCTTTTACTAATTCACAGAAATTGCACATAAGACAAAAAAATATATAATATTATATTTTATTTTCATAAAACATATCCCGAGAATCCTAATCGTTATAATCTACCGCCCTTAAAAGGATTCCGTCCTCAGAATCTGATCTAAGCAAATAAATGGGGATACTTTTCACGTATTTCGCTTTCTAGCTCCCAAGTCGATTCTTCGATCTTAGGATTTATCCACAAAACTCTAACCAACGGTACTATCTTATTTTGAAGCGCTTTTTCTTTATGATCTAGAATTTGAACTGGTTGTTCCACATAAGATAGATCTTGCTTAATTTTCACGGGTTCAACTCCATTACGTGACTGACGTTTGCGTTATATTTCTTCAAAAATGATACATAGAACACATTATGGAGATACTGCATCTGTGAGGGTAACGCTAACTCGTATGCTACTTTCTCAACTTGCTTTAATACTTTGAATGGTCCAATATACTTGGGACTCAGCTTTCCCTTCTTCGCAAACCTAGAAAGACCTTTCCATGGAGATATCTTTATCAACACTTTGTCTCTGGGTTCAAATTCCATATCTTTCCGATTCTGATATGCATACATTCTTTGTCGATCTTGAGCAGCCGTCAACCTTTTACGAATCAATTCCACCTTTTTCTTTGTTTGCTGAACTAACTCTAGACCCAATATTTTGCGTTTACCAACTTCATCCCAATACTTTAGAGATCTACATCTTCTTCCATATAACGCTTCGAAGGGGGCATGCCAATACATGCGTGGTAACTGTTGTTATATTAAAATTCTATCAACGACAAGTGGTAATCCCAATTTCCTTTAAAATCCAAAGTACAGATTCTCAACATATCCTCGATTGTTTGTATAGTCCTTTCACTTTATCCGTCTATTTGCGAATGATACGCTGTACTCATTTTCAACTTGGTACCCAAATGATCATGAAATTGTCGCCAGAATCTTGAATTAAATCTTGGATCTTTATCGGATATGATAGATACTGGTACTCCGTGCCACATCACAATTTTATTTAGATATAATTTAACTAACCTTTCCAATGAGACTCTTTCATTGATTGGCAAGAAATGCGTGGACTTTGTCAGTCGATCAATAATCACCCAAATTGCATCATGGTTAGCCTTTGTATTTGGTAATCCTACCACAAAATCCATTACAATATGCTCCCACTTCCATTCAGGTATGTCCAGTGGTTGAAGTGTCCACTTATTCGTTGGTGTTCTGCTTTTACTCTCTGAAAAATATAATACATACTTATCCATTCAGTGATTTTTTTTCATGTTTGGCCACCAATAGTTTTCTTTCAAATCTTTGTACATTTTTGTGGTTGAAGTAGTCCACTTAGTCGTTGGTGTTCTGCTTTTATTCTATGACAAGTATAACACTTACTTATCCATTCAGCGATTTCCCTTTTCATGTTTGGCCACCAATAGTTTTCTTTCAAATCTTTGTACATTTTTGTACTTCTAGGATAAATCGAAAACCTTGAATTATGCGCTCCGTGTAGAATCTCATGCTTTAACTCTGCAATATTAAGAATCCAAATAGGCCTACAAAATTTATATATTCCTCTATCATCCTTTTGAACCTTAATCTCTTCTTCAGACAACTTATCATTCTCATGATTCATAACTTGTTCCTGACGACACCCAATCTTTTCCAGAATCTCTAGCTGAAAGGCCATTGTATAAATCACTTCATTTTCTAACTCAAGAATTTGTATCTCTATTTCTAATTTCTCAAATTCTTTGATCAACTCTGCGAACAAAGTTAACATATTCAATTTTTCCTTGCGGCTTAACGCATCTGCCACAATATTCGCTTTTCCTGGATGATAATTTATCGTGCAGTCATAGTCCTTGATTAGTTCCAATCATCTTCTCTGTCTCATATTCAATTATTTATGTGTAAAGATGTACTTCAAGATCTTGTGGTCTGTATAAATCTCACACTTTTCTCCGTACAGATATTATCTCCAAATTTTAAGGGCAAAGAAAATTGCTACCAATTCCAAATTATTCGTAGGATATTTCTGTTCATGAGGCTTTAATTGCCAATAAGCGTAGGCTATCACTTTTCCGTGCTCCATCAATATGCAACCTAATCCTTTATAAGAAGCATCGCTGTAGATTACAAACTCACCCTTCTCATCGGGTAGAACCAACACTAGTGCAGAAACAACCTCTTTTTTGATTCCTGAAAACTTTCCTCACACTTATCCGTTCATATAAACTTCTTATTTTTCTTGTCAACTTAGTCAATTGAACTGCTATCTTAGAAAAATCTTACACGAATCGTCGATAATATCCAACCAAACCGAGGAAGCTTCTTACTTTAGTTGGACTCTTTGGTCTTTACGAGTTCATAACAGCTTCAATCTTTGCAATATCCACTTTGATGCCTTCACTATTAACTACGGTGATGTTTGGATCATGGGATTACAACCCGGTTAATAGGAATGGGAATGAGATTTCAATACAAAAATGTGTTAGAATCTCATTCCCATTCCCGTTAACCGGGTTGAAATCCCATGATCCAAACGGCCCCTACGTGTCCATGACACTGAATTTACCTTAACCAAAACTCACATTTCGAAAATTTCCCGTAGAACTTTTCTTTTCTCAAGATTTCCAGTGAAATCCTTAAATGTTCCATATGTTCCGCTTCCGACTTGAAGTAAATTAAAATATCATCGATGAATACTGTCATGAACTTATCCAAGTATTTCTTCAACACTCAATTCATAAGATCCATGAAAGCAGCTGGCACATTCGTCAATCCAAACGCCATTACCAAAAACTCATAATTTCCATACCTCGTTCGAAACGCCATTTTGGGTATATCCTCCATCTTAGTCTTCAATTGCTGATATTCTGATCTTAAATCGATCTTGGAGAAACACTTAGCTCCTTTCAACTGATCAAACAAGTCGTCAATTCGCGGTAGAGGGTACTTATTCTTGATAGTCAACTTATTAAGTTCGCGATAATTGATACACAATCTCATGCTTCCATATTTCTTCTTTATGAATAGCACTAGTGCACCCCACGGGGATACATTGGGTCGAATACCTTTTTTATCTAATAATTCTTGCAATTGTGTCGTTAGCTTCATCTCCACAGGCGCAATTCTATAGGGAGCCTTTAAAATTGGTCCCATTCCTGGAGCCAAATCAATCATGAATTCAATCACTCAATTCGGAGGTAGTCCAGATAATTCATCGAGAAATATGTCTGGGAACTCCTTAACCACATGAATATCCTCATTCTTAAGTGATTCTTTCTCAATATCCTTTACATGAGCGAAATATGCGTTGCGTCCTTGTCGTAATAATCTCCTTGTCTAAACCGCCGTTAGAAATTTCCTATCTTGCTTCTTCCCTTTAAATACCACCTCAGTACCATTCTCGGATGTCAACTTCACTTTCTTACTTCTACAATCTATCTGCGCATGTTAGGTCCCGAAGTATCGTAGAAGGGGGGGGGTTGAATACGATACCCACTAAATTAAAAATTATTTCAAATCTTTTGCTGATAAATAATTCAGTATTTGGTTAGTGGTTCCGTGTTCTCGATGTGAATATTATTTAGGACAATAATGTAACGCACACAAGATATTAGGGGAAGTATATATTCATATATAAATCCTCGGGGGTGTTGCTATATTCCGGTAAATAAATTTAACCGGCTACAATCGAAGAACAATAATGTTTTTGCTTCTACAAAGATTTACAAATCAAATCCTATACAATGGTCTAGATTTTATTTGTCTAAGGATCTAATTATCGGATAACTATTATAATGCCCCTATGAATATATAAGAATTAAATCAGGAATTATAACATTTCTCCGGCGAGAAGTTAAACGGATAATCAATGTGTCTGAGCTTCTTTGCGTATATAAGGAAATTTGGGATGCTTTAGAAGTGTCAAGGTACTACTGCTATCAATATATAAGAAAATTTGGGATGCTTTAGAAGTAAAGTGTCAAGGTACTACTGCTATCAAGAAGAACAGGAGGATCATACTTACTCAAGAATATGAGCACTTTGACTCAAGAGATAATGAGTCCTTAACTAAGATCTATGACAGATTTAAGAAGCTATTGAATGACTTATCTTTTGTCAACAAGGAATATGATTCAGAGGACTCAAACTTGAATTTTCTACTTGCACTCCCTGAAAAGTGAGACTATAAGTTCACATTAATAAGGGATAATTATGAACTTGATGAAACACCTCTAGATGAGATCTATGGCATACTGAAAACTCATGAACTAGAGATGGAGCAAAGAAGCAAGAGAAAAGGATCCAAGTCTAGACCGGTTGCACTTAAGGTTGAAGAGAAGCCAAAAGAGAAAGCTAGGAGAAAAGATACAAAATAAATGGCTGCTCTATTGGTCAAAAGCTTTAAGAAGATGGTCTATAAGAACTTCAAGAAAGGGAAAAGGCTTTCCAAAAAAGGTTCCAGTTCCTCAAACTCTGATAAGAGGAATGATAAAAGAAATACTAATATGAAGGAATCAAAGTTTGTAAAAGGCCTATTAACCTTTTGGCCCCTAAAGTATATGTGTTTGTACCCATAAACCCCTATACTCTGCGAGCATACCCTTTGACCCCCGAGGTATGTATTTTCATACCTTTTAGCCCTTTTTACCGTGACAGTATAAAATCGGAGGGGCAAAAATGACATTTGGCCTCCAAGTTGTACCGTTATAAGGGTTAAAAGGTACATTTCTCATACCTTAAGGGTCAAAATGTACATTTCTCATACTTTAAGGGTTAAAAGGTACAACTCAGAAGAGGAAGAGCATCAGAAATTTCTGAAGTTTTAAAGTTGTATGGTCGTGCTTGGAGACATATAGAAGGTGATCTTCTTATAGCGTTAAGAGAAATTAGGCAGGTAATAAAAGATGCAACTGCTCAAAAGAACTCGTTCTCTTCACGTAAAGTTTCTAAACCTCTCACAAGTTTAAAATCAAACTTATCTGGGGGAACATACAATTTGCATGAGACTTTTGATCTGATGAAAAATAATGATCAACCAAAATCTGTCTCTGATGGTGGTCATTGTCCGTGGGAACCAGCATATTTGCATCCAAACCATGAAATTGCGGAAATTGTTATACAAGTTCCGTTAGAGAAGAGAGAAAGCTTGAAGAAAAAAAGAAGGAATCAGAAGAGTAACCAATCGTATATTAACTTGCATGATCTTCAAGGAATGGACTAGAGAACAGACTGCTTAACCCCAGCTAAGGTAAATGTTGTAACATCTTCTGGAAATCATGGTTTGCCAACTGAGGATTGTCCTAGCTCTTCAGGACTACTAGATGGATGGAAATTTGGCGGTGGCTGTGACTGTGGAGGCTGGGATATGGGTTGCCCCTATTGCATTTGACAATTTCAACCAATGTACTGATGACCATTGTACCATAAACAACCAGCAGCCTTGGAAACTTTATATACTGGTAAGCTTCCCAATTGTTTACTAATAAGAGTGATGTGCTCTCCAAAATAGTAGTCTATTACATTTGTTGTCTTGTAAGTTCACCCGTAAGGCTTCTTGTACATGTCTATAAACTTAAATTTGTCTCCTTTCTCTCCTTCAACATATGACCTCTTATGTTATTCATTCATTACTCTTAACAGTATTTTATGGAAGCAGCCCGAGTTCATGCTTACCCTTAAAAGTATTGCAGAAAAGTTTGGATAGCCATTTTCCATTTCTTGCAGGTGGCTAACTTTTCTTTCTAAATTTTAACTTGTCTTATAGTTTATATCCGTAGAAATTTATAGAGGATACCATACTTTGAATATAAACATTAGCTAAAGAGATGTAATCATGTAATTATATATATTTAGTTAGCAGTGAAACAAATAAAGTCGACTACAGTTACGATGTACCTTTTCAACCTTAAAGTATAGTACGATGTACCATTTCACCTCAAGGTATGAGAAATGTACTTTTTAACCCTTCTAACAGTACAACTCGAAAGTCAAATGTCTTTTTTGCCCCTCCGATTTTTCACTGTCACGGTAAAAAGGGCTAAATGGTATGAAAATATATACCTTGAGGGTGAAAGGGTACTCTCGCAGAGTTCAGGGGTTCATGGGTACAAATAAATATACTTTAAGGGCCAAAAGGTTAATAAGCCTTTGAAAAATATGATAAGTCAAAGGAAAGATGCTACAACTGTGATGGAATTGGACACTTTGCAGCTGACTGGTGAAAATTAAAAGCTGAGAAGAAACAAGCCTTAATCACAAAGAAGAAAAACTGAGATGATTTATCAGATTCAGATGATGGTATCAATTATGCTCTCATGGTAAATGCTGATACTCATACTGATATTGCTGAATTAAAGGTACCTTAGACCATCCTTGCTTTTGATACTGATGATATCCATGAATTAAGAATGTTTCTTAAATCTCTGTATGTTAGTTATAGGGATCAAGCCTTATAGAATAATAGAATCATGAGTGAAAACTCTGAGTAAAAGAAAAGAAATGATCACCTAGAAATTGAGTTGCTTTTCATGCTAGAAATTCAAAGAGAAAGAGATAATGCTCTTTGTATTAAAGAAAAATTGTTAGAAAAGCATGCTTATCTAGAAAAGGAGTTAGCTAGAGAAATAGGGGTTATTAAGCTTTGGACTAACTCAGGAAAAACAACTCAGGAAATTTTAGAGAATGGCTGTTGGGGATCAGGATTAGGATATGCTATTAGATCTAATTCTGATAAGAAAATTGGAAAAGAAACTGAGAAAACCAAACCAGTAAATGCTGATACTAAGGTCAAACTGAACAAGGTTCAGTTGAAGTCCCTTAAGTTTAATCCAATTGCTGATACTGTTAAGTCAGTTAATGAGGTAGGTTCAACCTCAGCACCCAGATCAAACTTAAATACCGATAAGTGTGAACAAGTTCACATAAGATCAATAGATATTGGGTTAATGACTTAGAAACAGCTTAAGCAAAAGCTGAAGGAGTTACACATGAAAAATAAGGAGAAAAAGCCTAGGAAAATAAGAATGTCAAGTTAGGTGTTAATAAGAATGACAATTATGTAACTCCTTCTAATGCACCTAGAAAGACATGCTTGAACTGTGGTAGTACTAATCATCTTACAAATTCTTGCAGGAAGAATAAAGAGATAAATTCTGTGCCTCCCAAAGAAGAGTTTAGGAATATAAATGTTAAATATAAACCACAGAGTCCTTATTTTTATTGTGGTAGTGTGTGGTACTCTATTTATACATGTAAAAAGTATCACAATTTATATTATGATTATTATGAATTAAAACCCTCTTTAAATAAAGCAAAATCTGTTTCTACATGTGTAAATATTGATAGTAAGAATGTTAATATAAACTCTGATATGAAGTCTTCTACTGCATATGTTAACAAACTTAAAAAGCCCAAATGATCCCAACAAGTCTAGGTCCTTAAAAACACTAACTGATTTTAAATACTGATTGCAGGGTAACAGGAGAAATTCTCTAGTCTTGGACAATGGATGCTCAGGACATATGACTGGTTATAAATCCCTGCTATCAGAATTTAAGGAGAAAGCCGGCCCAAGTGTTTCTTATGGAGATGACAGCTTAGGAAAAATCTCGGGATATGGTAAAGTCAAAATTGGGAATGTCATCAATGAAAATGTAGCTCCGGTTGTAGGACTCATGCATAATCTGATCAGTGTGAGTCAAATCCGTGACAGAGGTTACCATGTGAATTTCTATGAAGAATATTGTGAAATTTTCAGTAAGTTTGATGACAAGATTGTAATGACCGGTGTAAGACAGGGTAGTTTATATGAAGCCAGGGTCTCCACAAATATTGATGAATCAGAAGTTTGTCTACTTAGTAGAGCATCTGTGAAAGACAGCTGGAACTGGCATTAAAGACTATCTCACCTCAATTTCAACAATAACAATGAACTTTTGAGGAAAGATCTTGTGAAAGGATTGCCCAATGCAGTGTTTACTCCTGATGGCTTATGTGACTCATGCTAGAAAGTCAAGCAAAGAATAACATTTTCAAGAGTAAAAGCGAATCCTCCATTCTTGAACCATATCATCTACTTCATATTGATCTCTTTGGTCCAGTCAATGTTATGCCGATTGTCAAGAAGATGTATGTACTTGTAATTGTTGATGAATATATAAGATACACATGGGTGTACTTTCTGCACACCAAGGATGAATCTCCATCCGTTCTTCTTGATCATTAAAGATAGCTGGAAAAATGATCAACATACAAAGTGAAGATATTAGAAGTGATAATGAAACTGAATTTAACAACAGTTCTATGGAAGAATTCTACAAATTGAAGGGGAAAAAACAAGAGTTCTCTGCTCCTGGAACTCCATAATAAAATAGAGTTGTTGAAAGAAAGAATAGAACTCTCATAGAAGCTGCAAGAACCATGGTAGAGGAAGCAAGATTACCTACCTACTTCTGGGCTGAGGCTGTGCAAACTGCTTGCTTCACACAAAATATAACTTTGATCAACAAGCATGGAAAAACACCAGTTGAGATGGTAAAGGGAAAGAAACCAAATGTGAAGTACTTTCACATTTTTGTTTGCAAGTGTTTTTTTTCCAAAACTCATCCAGAGCATACGACCGATATTTGATCGATATAGTTGGTCGGCATAATAAATGGCCAAATTGGTCGATATCGTTCGTAAGTTTTTTTGGGTTAAGCCCAATATTGACCAACCGATACCGACCATTTTTAAAGGAGGTGGTCGTTATTATCATGAATATGGTGGGTATTTGTCGATTATGGACGTTATTTGATGATCAGAAATGGTTAATATTTTTCATTATTTATGAAGTACCGTTGCCTTCTGCGCTATTAACCCCATCGCGGTCGCACTCCTCCACTTCATCCCCGACCTCGCTGCTCGTGGTGGTATCATCATCCATGTATTCTCGAGCCATCTTTATAGCCTAAAATGAATATGAGGTTTAATATGACTCAAAATAACACTACAAAACCTAAAATTGAGAAGGTTTAAGATTTTCCTCCACCACACCTAGATTGGCTTTCGCAACCCGATTTAAAAAAAATTATTTTAAAAATGTTGCTATATAAAGATGAGTTCATGTATATTACAATGTATTTTAAAAATATTGCAATTGAAGTAATAAGATTTTGAGGGTGTTATAAAAATCATGCTATTATAGTGCTTTACATAACAGTTGCAATAAATAAGAGATTTGGGGCAAAAGTTTAGGCGGGCTTTTCGAAAATTTTAAGCGGGCTTGTATAATTGTTTTCCCGACTACTAACTAAAAAAACAAATCATTTAAGAAAACTCACAAACTCACAGACCCGCTAACACTCAAAGAAACTCACAAACTCATAAATACTACGGCTCTTCAATGAAGATTAATACTCGAAAATTAAAGCTCGAAGAATGTTAAATCATGGAGAAGATTAAAGCTCGAAGGGTGTGCATTTTTCCCAAAATCTGTTTCAATTCATAAATCTGTTTGATTGTTGTTAAATTAGTGTTAATTATATCTTAATTTATATCCTTTAACTCTGTTAATATTTTCACTCAATTGAGTGTTAATTAGAATGCTATGTTAACCAGGGTTTATTTAAAATTCACCAGATTCTTACTTATGGTTTTGGTCATTACACTCAGCCTGGAGCAACTCATCTTTCTTTTGGTCATTACACACATACACATACATACACACACACACACACACATATATATATATATATATATTTGTTGTATGCCAAAGTATATGCCCAAGGTGACGGCAATGGAGACAAAGAAAATCAAGAATGGTGTGGTTAGTTTAAGTTATCCGATGTTGACCAGGGATAATTACACTGCCTGGTCAATGAGAATGAAGGTCTTTATGCAGGCTAATAGTGTGTGGACTGCAGTAGAATCGAAGTATGAAAAGGAGAAAGTTGAAGATAAAGAGGACAAGATCGCCTTAGATGCCATCTTTCAAAGCATACCTGAAGATGTTCTACTGTTCAATGCAGATAAAGAAACTGCGAATGAAGCCTGGGATGCGATAAAGACGCTAAGTCAAGGAGCTGGCAGGGTCAAAAAGGTGATAGTGCAAACCCTGAAGGCAGAGTTTGAGTCTCTGAGCATGAAAGAGACAGACAAATTGGACGACTTCTACACGAATCTTAAAGGACTTGTTACAAACAAAAGAGATTTGGGAGAAGAAGTAAAAGAATCCTACGTGGTAAAAAAATTACTTTGTGCAGTCTCTCCGAAATTTCTGTAAATCACATCGACTATTGAACAGTTTGGGAATTTGGAGAAAATGTCTATGGAGGAGGAAATTGGGTCTCTTAGGCCCATGAATAATGGATGAAGGGATCAGCTGAACCGACTGGTGGCCAGCTACTTTTGACTGAAGAAGAATGAGCAAAACGTGAAGCAGGTGATGGCAAGTTATTACTCACCAAGGAGGAATGGATCAAGAAAACTAACAGGGGAATGAACTCATATGCAAGTTAGAGAAATCGAGGTGACAGTCATGGGAAAGATAAAATTCGTGACAAAACCAATATAAAATGTTACAATTATGGTATCTACGATCACTTTGCTGCTGAATGTCACAAACCAAAATGTGAAAAGGAAACAAGGTAGGAGGAAAACTACATCGCTCAAGTTGTTGATGATGAACCTACGTTACTGATAACATAGGTCGAGAAAACCGAACCAGATATGGTGTTTTTAAACGAAACAAAAGTTATGCCAAAGTTGAAGACATGAGGAGATTAAGTTGGATCGAATATGTGGTATTTGGATAACGGCGCAAGCAATCATATGACGGGACAAAAGGTAAAATTTAAAGAGCAGAACGAAGAAGTGACCGGGAAAGTTAGATTTGGTGATGGTTCAACAGTTAATATTGAAGGGAAGGGATCTGTAACTTTCATGTGCAAAAATGGAGAAGACCGGACGTTGAATGAGGTATACTACATTGCAAACTTATGTAGTAATATTATAAGTATTGGTCAGCTAACCGAGGAAGGAAATAGAGTTGTAATTTGTGGAGAATATTTATGGGTTTACGAGGGGAAATGTAAAACATTTATGAAAATTAAGAGATCTGCTAATAGACTCTATAAAATAATTCTTGAAACCAGAAATTTGAGTTGTATGCTGTCAAAATATGAAGAGATCTCTTGGTTGTGGCATAACCGTTTTGGACATGTGAATTTTCAAGCAATGTCTTTGATGTCAAAAAATGAGATGGTGTTGGGTATTCCAAGTTTTGTTCAACCAAAGGAGGTGTGTCCAGGATGTTTAATGTCTAAACAAATCAGAAAGCCTTTCCCGTCCAAAACAATGTATAGCACAAAAGTGGCTCTGGAATTAGTGCATGGCGACTTGTGTGGCCCAATTTCTCCAACAACCTCGGCAGGAAATAGGTACATTTTCTTACTGGTGGATGACTATAGTAGATTCATGTGGGTATATACAATTAAAGGCAGAGACGAAGCTTTCAATATTTTTAAAAAAATTAGAGCTCATATTGAATGATGGAATTGACAAAAAGATTAGGGTGTTTAGTACAGATCGGGTGGGGGGGTGAATTTTACTCCATAGAGTTCAACAATTATTGTGAAGGCGCTGGAATTACGAGGCACTACACAACCCTATACTCTCTGCAACAAAACAGAGTGGTAGAACGAAGGAATATAATGGTGGTAGCAGTGGCACGAAGTTTTTTAAAGCATATGAAACTACCATTAGAGTTCTGGGGAGAAGCAATTCGCCACTCAATATACATACTCAATCGATTACCAACTAGGGCATTAACAAAAAGGATACCATATGAGGTATGGTACAAAAAAATACCCAAGTCGGTCACATTCGAGTGTTTGGATATTTGGCTCACATAAAGGTTTCGGGAGAGAACATAAAAAAGTTGGATGATCGTAGTGTGGCTGTGATTCACCTCAGCAAGGAACCTGGTACAAAGGCTATAGGCTATTTGATCCGGAAAATAATAAGGTTTTGATAATCCGTTGCCAACAACTATTGATCCTAATATGTATGTTGGCAACACGGAACCAAAAAAATTCAGGTCAATTAACGATCGTTATAACAACACAGAGGAGGTGGAGTTACAAGAAGAGCTGCTACTTATAGGGGATGAGGAACCTGTAACCTTTAAAAAGGCAGTAAAAGAAAGTGAATGGAGATTGACAATAAAAAAGGAGATGGAATCCATTAAAAAAAATAACACCAGGAGACTGACAGAATTAGCAAAAAACTGCAAGATTATCGTTTTAAAATGGATTTATAAGCCTAAAAAGGATGCGAGTTGAAGGATAGTGAGGCACAAAGCATGGTTGGTTGCCAAGGGATATGCACCAGAATATGGAGTTGATTTTGACGAAATTTTTGCACCTGTAACACGACTTGAGACAATTCGCTTGCTACTGGCTCTTTCAGCTAAAAACAATTAGGAGGTGCATCGTTTAGATGTCAAAAAAGCATTCTTAAATGGGGAAATTCTTGAGGATGTTTACATTGCACAACCAGAGGGTTTTGTCAAAAAGGGGTAAGAATAATTGACCGTTTCCAAATTATTGAAGGCGCAATATGGCTTGAGACAAGCCCCACGTGCTTGGTATGCGAAGCTGCACATGTATCTTGATAGTCTGGTGTTCTCCCGTTATCCATACGAATATGCAGTATATGTAAAAAAGGAAGGAACGGACGTGCTGATCATAGCCTGTATGTGGATGACTTATTAATCACGGGGACTAATGTAGAAATTATCAAGGAATTCAGGAGACATGTGAGTAAAATATTTGACATGAGTGATCTTGGGCGGCTATAATACTATCTTGGGATTCAAGTCGAGCAAGGAGAAGGTTATATTGAACTCAAGCAGTCCTCATATGCCAAGAAAATTCCGGAGAAGGCGGGCATAGCATGATGCAATCCGACTAAATATCCCTTGGACCCGAAAGAACAGTTAAGGATGAAAATGGAGAGCCTGTGGATCCCACGATGTATAAAAGTGTGGTAGGTGGTCTCATATATCTTGTACACACCCGTCCAGACATATCATATTCTGCGGGGATTGTCAGCCGCTTTATGGAGATGCCTAAATGGTACACCATAACACACTAAAACGTATTCTGCGATATGTATAAGGAACATTGAATTATGGTCTGGTGTATTCAAAAACCAATGGAAATAATGTGCTTACAGGGTATTCGGATAGTGATCTTGCAAGACATGTTGAAGATAGGAAAATCACTGGAGGTGTGGTATTTTATCTGGATGAAAATGTAATCACATGGGTCTCGCAAAAGCAGAAATATGTCGCCTTATCTTCATGTGAGGCCGAGTTTATGGCTACTACAACAGCAGCGTGTCAAGCCATTTGGCTCTAAAATTTGTTGGGAAAGATAACTGGGGAGTATATTAGGCCTGTAGTGACTTATATCGATAATAAATCAGCTATCGACTTGGCCAAGAATCCTGTATTTCATGGGTGTAGTAAACACATAGATATTCGTTATCATTTTATTCGCGACTGTGGTGAAAAAGGTGAAATAATGGTGAAGCATGTGAGCTTTGCAAATCAACGTGCGGATGCTCTTACCAAGGCTCTTACTACAATGAAGTTCGAGAAGATGAGATGCTTACCTGGTGTCAAGAGTCTGCCTAAATACAATTCATATTAAGGAGGTGATTGTTAGTAATTAATCTGAATTTATTTATTTATTTTAGTTTATTTTTATTCCCTCCAAGCTGCAGGACTCACTCAGATTATTAGTGGAGTGTTTTTAGGAGTCATGAAATAAGTATAGGAGTAGTAGGTTGTTAGTTCCTATTTTCTAGCTAGTTTATTTGTTCAACAATAAGTATTGTATTTTATACATTTTCGAAATAAGGAGAAAGGATTTCTACCAGCATTACCATTTGTTTTTCTCAGTTTCAAATCATACAGCATATATATATATATATATATATTAGTACATCTGCAATTTAATTACAAGACCTCTGTGCTTCCCAATTCCGAAAGGTTAATGAGCTCTTCCTAGTATACTTCGCAAAGGGCTGTCTTCATTGTATAAAAAAGTTCGGTCCCAAGTCGAAAATAGTATTAAAATTTAATAATTTGTGATTATTTTTTTTCATAATTTTGTAATCCAATATATGGATCCCCATTTTCGTCAAAAGTTATATTTTTATTTAAATATACATTTTTATATAATATATGAAATATTTTTCCATATTAAGTTATCTAATATTTTCTTGTATAATATCTGTTTAATTATTTATTAACATGTTTACTATATTTATTTTATCGTAGTGATATTCGAATTTTAAAATACTTTCATCAAAAGATATAATATTAATAAATTGATAAGTTAATTTAGTTTGGAAAGCGTTAACTTACAATTTTAGTATATATTCTAATATTAAAAGAAGTTTGGTGTATAAGAGATAAATATTTTAATTTAAAATAGAAAAAGTGTAAGTTCTGATAATATCATAATTTTTGTTGTCCGAAATTGCAAGTACATGATTGCATTATATACACAAAACTTTCATGTGCAGTTTGGGATGAATACATGTTTTAAAAGAATTATGCATTTTGTATTATTAAAATAACTTATGTAATAGTTGATGAATTATAAATAATTTGTTTTTGCAAAATACCTATAAATATCAAAATTTATGAGGGCATACTTTTAGTTCTATCACTTTTTATATTAAAGTTTGGTAAATATTTCAAAAATACATATATTATATAGCTAGTTATTTATTTTTTATTACATTTACCAAATTTATTACAGTAAAATAGGAAATTTCAAAATAAATATTAACATAGAATATTGAGTTATACATAGAGTAATTCTTTAGTTGGTTTATGTATTTTTAAGGCTCATAGTTGGCTAATGCCAATTTTTTAGTGTGTTTATTTTATTAATTTAATGAAAATTTTCAATAGGGACAATAGGGTTAGTAAGTATTTTAAACTACTACATTAGTTATGCTTATTATATATCTTAAAATGAAACTAAATTATGGGCGCCCTCAATAAAACCCAGTATATTTATATTTTTCTAAATAATTTTTTTATATTACTAAAATATATAGATCTTTACATCCATACGGTTGGATCATTCATTAATATTTTTAAAAAAATCAGAACATCAATAAGAGATTAAACACTAGTTAGAAGTAGTGGTGAATCTACTAATTGACTATAAAAAAAGCAAACAAAATATATTTATTTTTTTCTATTTTTTTTTCATATCACTAAAATATATAGATCTTTACATCCGTACGGTTGCATCATTCATTAATATTTTTAATAAATCGAAACATCAATATGAGATTAAACACTAGATATAAGTAGTGGTCAGAATACTACTCCCTCAGTCCTTTTCAATTGTCATATCACTAAAATAAATAGATTTTGACATCCGTACGGTTGGATCATTAATTAATATTTAAAAAAAAATCGAAACATCAATATGGGATCACACACTAGTTAGAAGTACTGGTCAAACTACTAGTTGACTATTAAAAAAGCAAACCAAATATATTTATATTTTTCTAATTTTTTTTCATATCACTAAAATATATAGATCTTTACGGTTGGATCATTCATTAATATATTAAAAAAAATTGAAACATCAATATGGGATTGAACACTATTTAGAAGTACTTGTCAAACTACTAGTTGACTATTAAAAAAATAAACCAAATATATTTATTTTTTTCTAAGATTTTTGTCATACCACTAAAATATATGGCTTGTCAAATTTCAGTTTTTACAAAAAAATAACCTGGTAAGAGATTTTTCAAATTTCTTTTATTCGTTGCATTACAAAAACGGGAAATTTGTCAAATTACAATAATTATATATTTTTTCGAAAGTTTTAGTAAGAATTTGTCAAATTCTTAAATTGTCAAAACAACCATTTCTTCTTACCAGTGTTTAGTCTCATATTGATATTTCAATTTTTTTTTTAAATTATTTATGAATAATCTAACCTATGAATAATCTAACCGTACATATGTGAATATCTATATATTTTAGTGATATTATAAATATTTTAGAAAGAAGTGTACACAAAAGAATAACTAATTTAAATATTTATATCTTAATTATTTTACAAAATTAAATTTAGGGATTGAGATTTTAACCTTAGAATATTTCACCTATTTGGAATTGATAATGAACGATCGCACCATACCGATGTTAAAATAGTTAAAAAAAGAGTTATATACAAAATTTTAAGATTTTTCAATCACTAAATTTTAATTATTTTAACAAATAAGGTATAATTTTCTAAGTCCTTCCATAAGAAATCTTAATTATCATAACATAAATATTTAAATTGATACTCCTAAATTCAACCGAATGCGTGTGAATTTAATGCCATGTCACTGATCCGTGTGAATAAGGTCCAACGTACCAAATTTAACTATAAAACTAAATCCAACGATTAACTTTAGATTACTAGTCAAAACAATAAAAAACTATAAAATAAAATGGGTGAGTGCCAATTTTAGCCCCTTTTTAATTAAAATTGACAAAAATAGCCGGTCTCAAATTTTTGGCCAATTTTAGCCGGCAAAATACGCATTCCAGGATTGATTAATGTATAATACGCAATCTGAGGTGGAGTATTACTTGTCAATTTATATAGCATACGCAATTTACACTAGGGTATTCATTCAATAAGCATTTTACACTTGCGTAACCAATACAACCACAAAGACAATATGTAATTAGTACTTGCGTATCATGATTTTTTTTATTGAGGTGGGACCCAGTTTTCACAGGATACGATGCTACAGGTGAGAACATTGTTTATTATTAGTACTGTATGTATTTCTTCTTCAAGTAGGTTAGAGTGATAACTGCATAGCGTCCAATATATAATAATTTGATTACGCATTTGTAAAAGGCAGATACAAAAGTCTAGAGTTGGCCATTACTGGAGAAACGGTTATTTTAGTACAACTTCGCCAGATACAGGCTAAACTTGTCATTTTTTCAAATAAAATACTATAACCCCCCACACCCTCTTCCCTGTTTCCCCACCCACCCCCCTCTTCCCTGTTTCCCCACCCACCCCCTCTCCCTTGTTTCCCCACCCCCCCTTTTCTTTCAGCCCTCTTTCTTTCACCAAACTTAATATGTACCATGCTTCTGTGGTCCACACGAATTCCTACCATGCTTCCGTGGTTAGTGATTCCGCTTATTTGACTATGGGCTTTGACTAAGTTGTTGCCTCCTGCTTTTCGGTTTGAGATTACGTCTCCTGGCTTGCGTGTTTGTGTTGTTCGTTACGCTGTTTTGGTATGAGATTTTGATGCCGTAATTGTCTGCGTGGCGTGTTAAAAGGAATGCTAGGTTGAGGGACAGGAAGAGGTTTGAAGCTATTGAGTTGCAGAAACTTAAGAAGACGTCTACGAGAAGGTGTAGGAATTGTTTGACGCCGTATCGGGAGAAGAATCCTGCGGGTGGGAAGTGTATGTGTTCGTACTGTGGGCATATTTCTTAGGATTGCACCGAAATTTTGGATTTTGGCAATGGTCTAATTATCGTAAAGGGGTGATTAATTTTAAACTATTTGGCATGTTCAATATCTCTCGAAAATGGGATTTAGTTAAGTTTAGGGCTGCCGAAATCTGGATATTTTCCAGTTTCCGACCAGTTTTTTTTGAAATTTGTGTGCGTAAATTCAATCGTATTCGGTAGCATTTAGAATCATATTTTCGACCAAATACGGTTAAATTGAATAACTGGGCAGGCGTTTTGAATTTTGTCATCAAATTAAAATGTTTGGGCAGGATATTCGAATTTTATCCGAAAAATTAAATTTGACCGGAAGCGATTGTATTAAGCCGATTGTATTTAAGCAGTTGTATTTAGCCGGTTGTATTTAGTCGTTCGTATTTATATTAAAATATACAACCGGTTTACTAAATATGACTCGAGCGAATACAACCGGTCCAAAAACCGGTCGTATTTAGCCAAATACAATCGAAAACGGTCGAATTTAGCTAAATATAACCGATTTTAAACCGGTTGTATTTAGCCGTTTTTCTTGTACTGGTTGTATTTGGCCTTATATTCTTGTAGTGATAGGTTCCCACGTGATAGGTTCCCACGTGATAGGTTCCCACTTTCAGGGTTAACATATATTTTGAATACATATGCCCTAAGATACTTATGGGTGGGCACTATTATCTTTACTAATACTCACTATATATGATGTAGGTTAAAATTTGATTTAATTTTGAACATAAAAAAATAAGTAAAAAAAACATGTTGATTATATCAAAATTGGGGAGCCTATAGTATTTTTGTAATTATTTTAATTTTTGGGGAAATTTTTGGTGCCTTATGAAGAACATTAAGGAGGTTATCGAATACTTAAATATTTTGTGCCTTATTAATCACTTCTACGATATAAAATATAGTAATTTTTATTGTCATGTAAAGTACATCAAATATAATCTAATTTTTTTCAATGATTTATTCATTACAATGTGGTAAGGCAAATCTTTGGGTACTTGCAAAAAAACTAAAAAAATAGAAAATTAAAATAAAAAATAACACGTAAAGAAAAAAATAAAAATAAAATAAAAAGATACTTAGTGACGTAGTATACATGATAAAATTATATTTAAATAATTTTCCAGGAGTGTATACAACAAGATTTTGAAAAAATTATTGATGAGAAAAATATATTAAATCAAACATCATTTTTGAAAAAAAAACACTTTTGGGTAGAATATATATTGTAATAACATAAAAAAACCATACATCCAACACCCAAAAATTCTATTTCTTATATAAATAGGCGAAACAATAAAATAACCAACATAACAATACTCCATACATGCTTAAAAACTTTCTAACATAAACATAGGTTCAAAACCAGATGTTAGTCATCTGAGAACGCAAAATGTTGAATACAAAGACTAAAATATCCAGATACCTTTATTTGATAAAGAAAATGTCCCTCTGCTTGCTTGTTGATATGCTAAAAGATTCAAGGGTCACCCCAAATCCATGCATCTTCCTTGACCAACTTAGATCACCTGCAAAATAATTAAAGTACTTAATTACTTTTACACAGGTACTTTAATAATTGTAAATAAATTTCCTATGATTTTCAAGGATTTGTGTTCTTGCTAAATATAATTGAAAACAAGAGTGGACTAACTAGCTAATAAATTAATAATCTCCTAGGCAGAGGTAATTAATTCATAATCTCCTAGGCAGTGATCATCAAGACATCAGTAATGGTGATCTATATGTGTGTGGATAGAAAGAGGCCTGACCTGTAGCATTGGTGAATCAGAAACTGGGGGATGTGCGGTGAAGAAAAGGCCTGGCCTCAGCTGATGATGTAGTAGGTTCACTGTCTAGCATCTCGGTCCCCATTCCATTACCATTGTTATCCACCATTCCATCACCACTCAAGCTGTCCATCCCAATTCCCAGGCCAAGGAAATCCCTGGTAATCTTTTCACGATACTCACTCCCTATATTCATCGGCGGCTCCAACCAAACATTGTTATTCACCTCACCAACCATCATTCTATCAGCATTGTTTAGATTGTACATCAGTTCTCCGCATCCTCCAGCACTCAACTGTTCCATGCCAACACTATGTCCTCTAGCACAGCCATAACTGGTACCATCATTAAACCACTGAATCGGCGTTCATCATTAAACCACTGAATGAATTGTGTGTGTTCTGATTAAATTCATTGTGTGGATTGGTCAAGTCAGCACCGCCATATATACCAAAATTATGTAGAACACAGAATAGATATACACACACACGACACAATACACAGAACAAATATTGCAAAGGGAAAAGTTTTCTTACTGAACTTGAAAAACTTACAGAGAATAGAAAAGAACTGCTACTATTTCTAACGTTGCAACTGCAACTTAAACTCCTAAGAATTAGCTACTACTCCCACTAATCCACCAACTCTCCTAACAAACTAGAACTACTCAGAAGACTAAGTCACAACTCCTACAAACCAGGAAGCTGACTATTATTCAAACTAACATGCTATGATTAAATTCCAACATGCTCCCCCTAATCTAAGCATGTTTCTGCAGACACTGAATTCCAAGTAAAGCCCTCATCTGTTCGAATTTCACCGTTGCCATAGCTTTTGTGAGTACATCTGCATGCTGCTCATTCGTACTCACATATTTGACTTTAATCTCCCCACGTTCAACACACTCACGAATAAAATGATATGGAATGTCGATATGTTTACTTCTACCGTGAAAAACTGGGTTCTTTGCAAGATCGATAGCTGACTTATTATCCACATAGATGATCACTGGACCATGTTCCACTCCTGTTATCTGAATCAACAAATTTCTCAACCAAACCGCTTGACAGGCTGCAGCTGTAGCTGGCATGAACTCAGCTTCGCAGGAAGAAAGGGCCACACATCGCTGCTTCTGAGAAACCCAAGTAATCAGATTATCATTCAAGTAAAAAACCATTGCTCCAGTACTCCTCCTGTCCTCGGTGCTCCCAGCAAGATCACTATCTGAGTATCCTTTCAACAGATGATTACCTGTTCCTTTCAAGTAAATTAAGCCGTAGTTTGTAGTCCCTTTAATGTAACGTAGAATCCGCTTCACCGCTGCTTGATGAAAAACAGTGGGTCGTTCCATATATCTACTTACAATTCCAACTGCATAGGCTATATCTGTTGGGTTTTAGTTTCTACCTATGAGATTAAAAGCCCAATAGGATTACCCTTGTTTTGGCCCACAAGGAGATAAAAATAAAGGGAACCCTATATATAAATATAGGAGGATATTTGTGAAAATAAGCAAGAGAGAAAATAGGCAAAAAGGGGCTGGGCAGTAGCTAAAGAGCCGTGGAGAGGCTGAACCTAGCCGTGGGTCTTTGTTCTTTTGTTGCTTATTTGGTTCCATACTTCTTGACGAGTTATTCCAAGAGTGTGAAGGTGATTGTATTCCTCTAGTTTTATCTGGAGAAGAACTTGGTGTATTACCCATATAATTTATCATAGTGAATTGTTTGGGTGGACTACGGTCCCGTGGTTTTTACTCCTTTCATTGAGGGGGTTTTTCCACGTATAATTCTTGGTGTCTTGTTTATTGTTTATTGTTGCTTTACTTGTTTGTTTCATCGAAGGTTCATACAAGTAGGGATAAGTATTGTCCAACGAAGATTAATTCCGCACTTAGTTGTTGCCGTTGTGGTCACTTTTTCCCATCAGATTGGTATCAGAGCGAGGTTATTGTTTTTTTGAACTTGTTTGAACGATGGAAACGAACACGAGTAGAATGGTTAATTTGAATGGTTCTAATTATCATGTTTGGAAAGGGAAGATGGAGGATCTTCTTTATGTGAAGGAATATTATCTTCCTGTGTTTACTACGGAAAAGCCTGCAAATAAAACCGAGCAAGAATGGACTATTTTGCATCGACAGGTTTGTGGGTATATACGGCAATGGGTGGATGATAATGTTTTGAACCATATTAGTGGAGAGACACATGCGCGTACTTTGTGGAACAAGCTCGAGCAACTCTATGCTCGAAAGACGGGAAATAATAAGTTGTATTTGATTAAACAGTTGATGTCTCTGCGATATCAAGATGGAACTACAATTTCTGATCACTTGAATGCATTCCAAGGAATTATGAATCAGCTTGCTGGAATGGGTATCAAGTTTGAAGATGAGATTCAGGGATTGTGTCTTTTGGGTACTTTACCAGATTCTTGGGAGACATTCAGGATGTCTTTGTCGAACTCAGCTCCGGATGGTATTATCAGTATGGAACTAGCTAAGAGCAGTATTCTGAATGAAGAGATGAGAAGAAAGTCACAGGGTTCCTCTTCACAGTCAGAAGTCCTAGTCACCGAAAGGAAGGGGAGAGCTCAAAGCAGAGGTCCAACCAATAGAGGTAATCAACGGAGTAGTTCTAGAGGTAAGTATTCTAATGTTGAGTGCTATCATTGTGGTAAGAAGGGACATACGAAAAAGTTCTGCAGAAAGTTGAAGCGAGAAAATAAAAAGAGCTCAGACAACGATCAGACGAAAACTGACAGTAGTAATGATAATTCTGTGGTGATTGCTACTACTGATGAGCACCTGATTTGTTGTGATGGAGACATTGTTAACCTTGCACAAGATGATTTGAGTTGGGCTATTGATAGTGGTGCTTCGTGTCATGTTACGTCACGAAGGGACTTCTTTACATCTTATACTTCTGGTGATTTTGGAGATGTTAAAATGGGTAATAGTGGCATATCAAAAGTTGTTGGCGTCGGTGAGGTATGTCTGAAGTTTGACACGGGCATGGAGTTATTTCTTCATGATGTGAAGCACGTTCCAGATATGCGAATGAATTTAATTTCGACAGGCCTTCTTGATGATGAAGGGTATGTTAGCAGCTTTGGTAATGGTCAATGGAAGCTCACTCGGGGTTCTTTAATTGTTGCAAGAGGAAAGAGGTGTCCGAAATTATATATGACACAACCTAAAGTCTCTACTGACATTGTTAACGCTGTGGAGAATGTTGATATGATTGATTTATGGCATAAGAGACTTGCTCACATGACTGAAAAAGGAATGAATATGCTGTCGAAGAAAAAGGTATTATCTGGTCTGACTGATATACATTTGAAAAGGTGTTCTCACTGTGTTGCTGGCAAGCAAAACAGAGTTTCTTTTAAGAGTCGTCCTCCCTCTCGTAGAGAGCATATACTTGACTTGGTGCATTCCGATGTTTGTGGTCCCATGAAAACCCGAACCAATGGTGGTTCATTATACTTTGTTACATTCATCGATGATCATTCAAGGAAGTTGTGGGTTTATACCTTGAAGACTAAAGATCAAGTATTAGACGTGTTTAAGCATTTTCAGGCTTTAGTTGAGAGACAGACAGGGAAGAAACTGAAGTGTATCCGGACAGATAATGGAGGGGAGTATACAGGTCCCTTTGATGTGTATTGCAGACAGCAGGGTATTCGGCATCAAAAGACTCCACCAAAGACACCTCAGCTTAATGGTTTGGCAGAGAGGATGAACAGAACACTAGTGGAGCGGGTCAGATGTTTACTTTCACATGCTGAGTTGCCGATGTCTTTCTGGGGTGAGGCACTGAATACTGCGGTAAATGTATTAAATCTCTCACCTTGTGTTCCTTTACAGTTTGATATTCCAGATAGAGTTTGGAGTGGTAAAGATGTTTCTTATGATCATTTGCGTGTTTTTGGATGCAAGGCTTTTGTGCATATTCCCAAAGATGAAAGGTCTAAACTAGATGTGAAGACTAAAGAGTGCATATTCCTTGGTTATAACCAAGATGAGTTCGGCTATAGGCTCTATGATCCAGTTTCAAAGAAGATTGTGAGAAGCCGAGATGTTATCTTTGTTGAAGATCAGAGTTTGAAAGATGTTGGGAAGGCAGAGTCAGTTCCTCAACATAACAATGATATGGTTGATTTGGATCCAGTTCCTCCAAGACATGTGGACTCGCAGGTTGGAGACGATGCTCATGATAATGACCAACATGACACTAATACTGATATTCCCGAAAATAGTGACATGGATGATGATGCCCATGAGGAGTCACCGGTACAAAATATTCCACCATTCGTTCCACTCAGGCGGTCTAACAGAGATCGTCATCCTTCCAACAGGTATTCTGCTGATGAGTATGTTCTATTGACTGATAGTGGTGAACCTGAATCTTATGCAGAAGCTATGGAAGATGAACACAAGAAGGAGTGGGTTTATGCCATGCAAGATGAGATGAAATCTTTGTATGAGAATAATACTTTTGAGTTGGTGAAGCTACCTAAGGGGAAACGAGCTTTGAAAAACAGGTGGGTTTATAGAGTGAAGCAAGATGAGCATACTTCACAACCACGGTACAAAGCTAGGTTGGTCGTCAAGGGATTCAGTCAGAAAAAGGGTATTGACTTTGATGAGATTTTTTCTCCCGTTGTTAAGATGACATCAATTCATACGGTGCTTGGTTTAGCAGCTAGTCTTGATTTGGAGGTTGAACAAATGGATGTCAAGACAGCTTTTCTACATGGTGACTTGGACAAAGAAATCTATATGGAGCAGCCTGAAGGTTTTCAGGTTAAAGGTAAAGAGGGGTATGTTTGTAGACTTCTAAAAAGTCTATATGGTTTGAAGCAAGCACCAAGGCGATGGTATAAAAAGTTCGAGTCATTTATGAAGAAGCAAGGCTACCGTAAGACTATTTCTGACCATTGTGTTTTTGTTCAAAGATTTTCAGATGATGATTTTATCATATTATTGCTTTATGTGGATGACATGCTTATTGTTGGCAAAAATACTGAAAGAATGTCCCAACTGAAGCAACAGTTGAGTAAGTCCTTTGCCATGAAGGACTTGGGGCCAGCGAAACAGATTCTTGGCATTCGTATTTATCGAGATAGAGTGGCCAAGAAGTTGCATATATCACAAGAGCAATATATTGAGAAGGTGCTTTGCAGGTTCAACATGGATAAATCTAAAGTTGTTAGTTCTCCTCTTACTACCAACTTTAAGTTAACTGAAAAGGATTCTCCTTCTACGAAGGAAGAAATTGCAGAAATGGATGGAGTTCCATATGCCTCAGCAGTAGGAAGTTTGATGTATGCTATGGTATCTACGAGACCTGATATAGCCTTTGCAGTTGGGGTTGTCAGTCGTTATCTTACAAATCCGGGTAAGAAGCATTGGGAAGCAGTTAAGTGGATTATGCGATATCTTCGAGGTACTTCCAAATTGGGTCTTACATTTGGGACTGATAAACCAGTGCTTATTGGATATACAGATTCTGACTTGGCAGGTGATAAGGATACATTGAAATCCACTTCTGGATATTTGATGACTTTTGCAGGGGGAGCAGTCTCATGGCAATCTAGGTTGCAAAAGGGTGTTTCACTTTCTACGGGGGAGGCAGAGTATGTAGCAACAACCGAAGCTTGTAAAGAGTTGTTGTGGTTAAAGCGGTTGATGCAGGAGCTTGGCTTCCCGCAACAACGCTATGTTGTTCTTTGTGATAATCAAGCAGCTATCGATATAGCTAAGCATCCAACATTTCATGCAAGGACGAAACATATCGATATGAGGTATCATTGGATTAGAGACGCTCTTGAAGAAGGGTTGTTTGAAGTGGAAAAGGTACACACCGATGATAATGGTTCTGATATGTTGACAAAGTCTTTAGCTAAAGGGAAGCTAAAGGTATGTTGTTCGATCGCCGGAATGGCGAACTCTTTCTCATAGTTAGAAAGGGGGAGATTTGTTGGGTTTTAGTTTCTACCTATGAGATTAAAAGCCCAATAGGATTACCCTTGTTTTGGCCCACAAGGAGATAAAAATAAAGGGAACCCTATATATAAATATAGGAGGATATTTGTGAAAATAAGCAAGAGAGAAAATAGGCAAAAAGGGGCTGGGCAGTAGCTAAAGAGCCGTGGAGAGGCTGAACCTAGCCGTGGGTCTTTGTTCTTTTGTTGCTTATTTGGTTCCATACTTCTTGACGAGTTATTCCAAGAGTGTGAAGGTGATTGTATTCCTCTAGTTTTATCTGGAGAAGAACTTGGTGTATTACCCATATAATTTATCATAGTGAATTGTTTGGGTGGACTACGGTCCCGTGGTTTTTACTCCTTTCATTGAGGGGGTTTTTCCACGTATAATTCTTGGTGTCTTGTTTATTGTTTATTGTTGCTTTACTTGTTTGTTTCATCGAAGGTTCATACAAGTAGGGATAAGTATTGTCCAACGAAGATTAATTCCGCACTTAGTTGTTGCCGTTGTGGTCACTTTTTCCCATCAATATCCGGCCGGGTATGGACCAAGTAACGTAACCCACCCACAATACTCTTGAATTGAGTGGCATCTATAACATTACCCTTCTCGTCTTTGTCTAGCTGGATTGAAGTTTCCATTGGATATTTCGTTGGTCTACACTCTCCCATCCCAGCTCGAATTAGCAACTTCTTTGCATAAGATTCCTATTTGATTTCAGTATATCCCTGTTTCTGACTAACCTCCAGGCCTAAATAGTGAGATAGCTTGCCGAGATCCGTCATATCAAATTCCTCCCCCATTTGCCTTTTAAACCTTTGAATATTGGAGATACTCGTACCCGTAACTAGCAAATCATCGACATATACACCTATGATCAACACTTCAGAACCTTCCTTCTTCGTGTACACAACATGCTCGTAAGGGCACTTACTAAAACCAAGACTCTCCAGATATTTGTTGAGACGAGTGTACCAGGCTCGTGGTGCCTGATGAAGACCGTACAATGCTTTCACTAACTTGTAAACAAGATGTTCTTTATTTTTCACTTCAAAACCTGGTGGCTGAGATACAAACACTGTTTCTTGCAATTCTCCATTTAAAAAGGCTTCCTTCACATCTAGATGGTGAACTTGCCATTCGTTTCGAGCTGCCAAAGCCAGCAAAAGCCGCACTGTCTCAAGCCGAGTAACAGGTGCAAACAGCTCCTCATAATCAACACCTTGTTTTTGAACGTACCCTTTTGCCACGAGGCGTGCTTTATATTTGATGATATTTCTGCTGGTGTCTCGTTTTAATTTATATACCCATTTCAGACCAACAGGCTTGTGTCCAGATGGTAGCTCCACTAGTTTCCCCGTGTTGTTTCGCTCAATACCCTCAATTTCTGACTTCATAGCTCATGTCCATGCTGCATCTGTAAGTGCTTGCTTGTAATTCGTTGGCTCCTCTACCCCCAACATCAACATGTTCTCGTCAAGGAACACTTCCTCACTTTCATCGTACACTTCATAGATAGAGGGAAACTTTCGTGGGGCACTTTCATCGCTGGTGAGTACTATAATGTTATCCATGTCTGACCTCGTCCGCCCAGTTGCAGATGACAATGTTGGAGTCTGCATTTCTGTATACTCATTACTCTGTACTACAGATGAGGATGTTGGTGTCCACACTTCTGTAGACTCATTACTCTGTGGTGAACTAGCTTCCTCCTCTTCTGTGGTATTATCAGTACCAGGAATCTTACGAGAAATAATAACTTTAGAGTTATTTCCAGGTAGATTGGACTCTGTCCTTTGATTACTCCAGTTCCAGGCTCTTCCTTCTTCAAAAATCACATCACGGCTTACATGGATTGTACCTTGAGCAGGATCAAGTAAACGATAAGCCTTAGTCCCTGCTTCCTTGCCAAGATTCACCAATATTTTACTTCTGTCATCCAACTTTGTCGTATGCAGACTTGGCACTTTCATGTGTGCCACACAACCGAAAACCCGAATGTGAGCAACATTGGGCTTATCACCACTCCAGGCTTCATACGGAGTCATGTCAGACAGAGACCTTGTGGGTAACCTGTTTAATACATATACTGAGTTGCGTATAGCTTCACCCCAAAGGTTTGAAGGCAAATTCATCTCCTTTAAAAAACTACGTGCCATGGCTTATACCTTATTAAATATTAAATATCTCCTTTAAACATTTGATGAATATATAATTGTTGATGAATATATAAGATACACATGGGTGTACTTTCTGCACACCAAGGATGAATCTCCATCCGTTCTTCTTGATCATTAAAGATAACTGGAAAAATGATCAACATACAAAGTGAAGATATTAGAAGTGATAATGAAACTGAATTCAACAACAGTTCTATGGAAGAATTCTACAAATTGAAGGGGATAAAACAAGAGTTCTCTGCTCCTGGAACTCCATAACAAAATAGAGTTGTTGAAAGAAAGAATAGAACTCTCATAGAAGCTGCAAGAACCATGGTAGAGGAAGCAAGATTACCTACCTACTTCTGGGCTGAGGCTGTGCAAACTGCTTGCTTCACACAAAATATAACTTTGATCAACAAGCATGGAAAAATACCAGTTGAGATGGTAAAGGGAAAGAAACCAAATGTGAAGTACTTTCACATTTTTGTTTGCAAGTGTGTTTTTTCCAAAACTCATCCAGAGCATACGACCGATATTTGATCGATATAGTTGGTCGGCATAATAAACGGCCAAATTGGTCGATATCGTTCGTAAGTTTTTTGGGGTTAAGCCCAATATTGACCAACCGATACCGACCATTTTTAAAGGAGGTGGTCGTTATTATCATGAATATGGTGGGTATTTGTCGAATATGGACGTTATTTGATGATCAGAAATGGTTAATATTTTTCATTATTTATGAAGTACCGTTGCCTTCTGCGCTATTAACCCCTTCACGGTCGCACTCCTCCACTTCATCCCCGTCCTCGCTGGTGGTGGTGGTGTCATCATCCATGCATTCTCGAGCCATCTTTATAGCCTAAAATGAATATGAGGTTTAATATGACTCAAAATAACACTACAAAACTTAAAATTGAGAAGGTTTAAGATTTTCCTCCACCACACCATAGATTGGCTTTCGCAACCCGATTTAAAAAAAATTATTTAAAAAATGTTGCTATATAAAGATGAGTTCATGTATATTACAATGTATTTTAAAAATATTGCAATTGAAGTAATACGATTTTGAGGGTGTTATAAAAATCATGCTATTATAGTGCTTTACATAACAGTTGCAATAAATAAGAGATTTGGGGCAAAAGTTTAGGCGGGCTTTTCGAAAATTTTAAGCGGGCTTGTATAATTGTTTTCCCGACTACTAACTAAAAAACAAATCATTTAAGAAAACTCACAAACTCACAGACCCGCTAACACTCAAAGAAACTCACAAACTCATAAATACTTCGGCTCTTCAATGAAGATTAATACTCAGAAATTAAAGCTCGAAGAATGTTAAATCATGGAGAAGATTAAAGCTCGAAGGGTGTGCATTTTTCCCAAAATCTGTTTCAATTCATAAATCTGTTTGATTGTTGTTAAATTAGGGTTAATTATATCTTAATTTACATCCTTTAACTCTGTTAATATTTTCACTCAATTGAGTGTTAATTAGAATGCTATGTTAACCAGGGTTTATTTAAAATTCACCAGATTCTTACTTATGGTTTTGGTCATTACACTCAGCCTGGAGCAACTCATCTTTCTTTTGGTCATTACACACATACACATACACACACACACATACACATATATATATATATATATATTTGTTGTATGCCAAAGTATATGCCCAAGGTGACGGCAATGGAGACAAAGAAAATCAAGAATGGTGTGGTTAGTTTAAGTTATCCGATGTTGACCAGGGATAATTACACTGCCTGGTCAATGAGAATGAAGGTCTTTATGCAGGCTAATTGTGTGTGGACTGCAGTAGAATCGAAGTATGAAAAGGAGAAAGTTGAAGATAAAGAGGACAAGATCGCCTTAGATGCCATCTTTCAAAGCATACCTGAAGATGTTCTACTGTTCAATGCAGATAAGGAAACTGCGAATGAAGCCTGGGATGCGGTAAAGACGCTAAGTCAAGGAGCTGGCAGGGTCAAAAAGGTGATAGTGCAAACCCTGAAGGCAGAGTTTGAGTCTCTGAGCATGAAAGAGATAGACAAATTGGACGACTTCTACACGAATCTTAAAGGACTTGTTACAAACAAAAGAGATTTGGGAGAAGAAGTAAAAGAATCCTACGTGGTAAAAAAATTACTTTGTGCAGTCTCTCCAAAATTTCTGCAAATCACATCGACTATTGAACAGTTTGGGAATTTGGAGAAAATGTCTATGAAGGAGGAAATTGGGTCTCTTAGGCCCATGAATAATGGATGAAGGGATCAGCTGAACCGACTGGTGGCCAGCTACTTTTGACTGAAGAAGAATGAGCAAAACGTGAAGCAGGTGATGGCAAGTTATTACTCACCAAGGAGGAATGGATCAAGAAAACTAACAGGGGAATGAACTCATATGCAAGTTAGAGAAATCGAGGTGACAGTCATGGGAAAGATAAAATTCGTGACAAAACCAATATAAAATGTTACAATTGTGGTATCTACGATCACTTTGCTGCTGAATGTCACAAACCAAAATGTGAAAAGGAAACAAGGCAGGAGGAAAACTACATCGCTCAAGTTGTTGATGATGAGCCTACATTACTGATAACATAGGTCGAGAAAACCGAACCAGATATGGTGTTTTTAAACGAAACAAAAATTATGCCAAAGTTGAAGACATGAGGAGATTAAGTTGGATCAAATATGTGGTATTTGGATAACGGCGCAAGCAATCATATGACGGGACAAAAGGCAAAATTTAAAGAGCAGAACGAAGAAGTCACCGGGAAAGTTAGATTTGGTGATGGTTCAACAGTTAATATTGAAGGGAAGGGATCTGTGACTTTCATGTGCAAAAATGGAGAAGAGCGGACGTTGAATGAGGTATACTACATTGCAAACTTATGTAGTAATATTATAAGTATTGGTCAGCTAACCGAGGAAGGAAATAGAGTTGTAATTTGTGGAGAATATTTATGGGTTTACGAGGGGAAATGTAAAACATTTATGAAAATTAAGAGATCTGCTAATAGACTCTATAAAATAATTCTTGAAACCAGAAATTTGAGTTGTATGCTGTCAAAATATGAAGAGATCTCTTGGTTGTGGCATAACCATTTTGGACATGTGAATTTTCAAGCAATGTCTTTGATGTCAAAAAATGAGATGGTGTTGGGTATTCCAAGTTTTGTTCAACCAAAGGAGGTGTGTCCAGGATGTTTAATGTCTAAACAAATCAGAAAGCCTTTCCCGTCCAAAACAATGTATAGCACAAAAGTGGCTGTGGAATTAGTGCACGGCGACTTGTGTGGCCTAATTTCTCCAACAACCTCGGCAGGAAATAGGTACATTTTCTTACTGGTGGATGACTATAGTAGATTCATGTGGGTATATACAATTAAAGGCAGAGTCGAAGCTTTCAATATTTTTAAAAAAATTAGAGCTCATATTGAATGATGGAATTGAGAAAAAGATTAGGGTGTTTAGAACATATCGGGTGGGGGGGTGAATTTTACTCCATAGAGTTCAACAATTATTGTGAAGGCGC
Source organism: Apium graveolens (assembly GCF_009905375.1). Classification (NCBI taxonomy): domain Eukaryota; kingdom Viridiplantae; phylum Streptophyta; class Magnoliopsida; order Apiales; family Apiaceae; genus Apium; species Apium graveolens. The sequence goes on from NC_133647.1 coordinate 202,229,117, forward strand.
TGGAATTACGAGGCACTACACAGCCCTATACTCTCTGCAACAAAATAGAGTGGTAGAACGGAGGAATATAATGGTGGTAGCAGTGGCATGAAGTTTTTTAAAGCATATGAAACTACCATTAGAGTTCTGGGGAGAAGCAATTCGCCACTAAATATACATACTCAATCGATTACCAACTAGGGCATTAACAAAAAGGATACCATATGAGGTATGGTACAAAAAAATACCCAAGTCGGTCACATTCGAGTGTTTGGATATTTGGCTCACATGAAGGTTCCGGGAGAGAACATAAAAAAGTTGGATGATCGTAGTGTGGCTGTGATTCACCTCAGCAAGGAACCTGGTACAAAGGCTATAGGCTATTTGATCCGGAAAATAATAAGGTTTTGATAAGTCAGGATGTTATATTCGAAGAAGAAAAATCTTGGTCCTGGAAGCAACAAGAACATATAGATATTGTTCGGGATGTGAACACGTTTATAATAGATGAGGATAATAATGCACGGAGCCTTGGTGAGAATTTTGATGGAAACTTTGATGGTCACACCAGCAGTGCCCAGTCTTCGAATGCCCAGAGTGATGAAGATACAGAGAATGCTGAAGTTTCTCGCAGCCCGTTGCCAACAACTATTGATCCTAATATGTATGATGGCAACACGGAACCAAAAAAATTCAGGTCAATTAACGATCGTTATAACAACACAGAGGAGGTGGAGTTACAAGAAGAGCTGCTACTTATAGGGGATGAGGAACCTGCAACCTTTAAAAAGGCAGTAAAAGAAAGTGAATGGAGATTGACAATAAAAAAGGAGATGGAATCCATTAAAAAAAATAACACCAGGAGACTGACAGAATTAGCAAAAAACTGCAAGATTATCATTTTAAAATGGATTTATAAGCCTAAAAAGGATGCGAGTTGAAGGATAGTGAGGCACAAAGCATGGTTGGTCACCAAGGGATATGCACCGGAATATGGAGTTGATTTTGACGAAATTTTCGCACCTGTAACACGGCTTGAGACAATTTACTTGCTGCTGGCTCTTTCAGCTAAAAACAATTAGGAGGTGCATCGCTTAGATGTCAAAAAAGCTTTCTTAAATGGGGAAATTCTTGAGGATGTTTACATTGCACAACCAGAGGGTTTTGTCAAAAAGGGGTAAGAATAATTGACCGTTTTCAAATTATTGAAGGCGCAATATGGCTTGAGACAAGCCCCACGTGCTTGGTATGCGAAGCTGCACATGTGTCTTGATAGTCTGGTGTTCTCCCGTTATCCATACGAATATGCAGTATATGTAAAAAAGGAAGGAACAGACGTGCTGATCATAGCCTGTATGTGGATGACTTATTAATCACGGGGACTAATGTAGAAATTATCAAGGAATTCAAGAGACATGTGAGTAAAATATTTGACATGAGTGATCTTGGGCGGCTATAATACTATCTTGGGATTCAAGTCGAGCAAGGAGAAGGTTATATTGAACTCAAGCAGTCCTCATATGCCAAGAAAATTCTGGAGAAGGCGGGCATAGCATGATGCAATCCGACTAAATATCCCTTGGACCCGAAAGAACAGTTAAGGATGAAAATGGAGAGCCTGTGGATCCCACGATGTATAAAAGTGTGGTAGGTGGTCTCATATATCTTGTACACACCCGTCCAGACATATCATATTCTGCGGGGATTGTCAGCCGCTTTATGGAGAGGCCTACATGGTACACCAGAACACACTAAAATGTATTCTGCGATATGTATAAGGAACATTGAATTATGGTCTGGTGTATTCAAAAACCAATGGAAATAATGTGCTTACAGGGTATTCGGATAGTGATCTTGCAAGACATGTTGAAGATAGGAAAATCACCGGAGGTGTGGTATTTTATTTGGATGAAAATGTAATCACATGGGTCTCGCAAAAGCAGAAATATGTCGCCTTATCTTCATGTGAGGCCGAGTTTATGGCTACTACAACAACAGCGTGTCAAGCCATTTGGCTCTGAAATTTGTTGGGAAAGATAACTGGGGAGTATATTAGGCCTGTAGTGACTTATATCGATAATAAATCAGCTATCGACTTGGCCAAGAATCCTGTATTTCATGGGTGTAGTAAACACATAGATATTCATTATCATTTTATTCGCGACTGTGGTGAAAAAGGTGAAATAATGGTGAAGCATGTGAGCTCTGCAAATCAACGTGCGGATGCTCTTACCAAGGCTCTTACTACAATGAAGTTCGAGAAGATGAGATGCTTACCTGGTGTCAAGAGTCTGCCTAAATACAATTCATATTAAGGAGGTGATTGTTAGTAATTAATCTGAATTTATTTATTTATTTTAGTTTATCTTTATTCCCTCCAAGCTGCAGGACTCACTCAGATTATTAGTGGAGTGTTTTTAGGAGTCATGAAATAGGTATAGGAGTAGTAGGTTGTTAGTTCCTATTTTCTAGCTAGTTTATTTGTTCAACAATAAGTATTGTATTTTATACATTTTCGAAATAAGGAGAAAGGATTTCTACCAGCATTACCATTTGTTTTTCTCAGTTTCAAATCATACAGCATATATATATATATATATATTAGTACATCTACAATTTAATTACAAGACCTCTGTGCTTCCCAATTCCGAAAGGTTAATGAGCTCTTCCTAGTATACTTCGCAAAGGGCTGTCTTCATTGTATAAAAAAGTTCGGTCCCAAGTCGAAAATAGTATTAAAATTTAATAATTTGTGATTATTTTTTTTCATAATTTTGTAATCCAATATATGGATCCCCATTTTCGTCAAAAGTTATATTTTTATTTAAATATACATTTTTATATAATATATGAAATATTTTTCCATATTAAGTTATCTAATATTTTCTTGTATAATATCTGTTTAATTATTTATTAACATGTTTACTATATTTATTTTTTCGTAGTGATATTCGAATTTTAAAATACTTTCATCAAAAGATATAATATTAATAAATTGATAAGTTAATTTAGTTTGGAAAGCGTTAACTTACAATTTTAGTATATATTCTAATATTAAAAGAAGTTTGGTGTATAAGAGATAAATATTTTAATTTAAAATAGAAAAAGTGTAAGTTCTGATAATATCATAATTTTTGTTGTCCGAAATTGCAATTACATGATTGCATTATATACACAAAACTTTCATGTGCAGTTTGGGATGAATACATGTTTTAAAAGAATTATGCATTTTGTATTATTAAAATAACTTATGTAATAGTTGATGAATTATAAATAATTTGTTTTTGCAAAATACCTATAAATATCAAAATTTATGAGGGCATACTTTTAGTTCTATCACTTTTTATATTTAAGTTTGGTAAATATTTCAAAAATACATGTATTATATAGCTAGTTATTTATTTTTTATTACATTTACCAAATTTATTACAGTAAAATAGGAAATTTCAAAATAAATATTAACATAGAATATTGAGTTATACATAGAGTAATTCTTTAGTTGTTTTATGTATTTTTAAGGCTCATAGTTGGCTAATGCCAATTTTTTAGTGTGTTTATTTTATTAATTTAATGAAAATTTTCAATAGGGACAAGGGTTAGTAAGTATTTTAAACTACTACATTAGTTATGCTTATTATATATCTTAAAATGAAACTAAATTATGGGCGCCCTCAATAAAACCCAGTATATTTATATTTTTCTAAATAATTTTTTTTATATTACTAAAATATATAGTTCTTTACATCCATACGGTTGGATCATTCATTAATATTTTTAAAAAAATCACAACATCAATAAGAGATTAAACACTAGTTAGAAGTAGTGGTGAATCTACTAATTGACTATAAAAAAAGCAAACAAAATATATTTATTTTTTTCTATTTTTTTTTCATATCACTAAAATATATAGATCTTTACATCCGTACGGTTGCATCATTCATTAATATTTTTAATAAATCGAAACATCAATATGAGATTAAACACTAGATATAAGTAGTGGTCAGAATACTACTCCCTCAGTCCTTTTCAATTGTCATATCACTAAAATAAATAGATTTTGACATCCGTACGGTTGGATCATTAATTAATATTTAAAAAAAAATCGAAACATCAATATGGGATCACACACTAGTTAGAAGTACTGGTCAAACTACTAGTTGCCTATTAAAAAAGCAAACCAAAAATATTTATATTTTTCTAATTTTTTTTCATATCACTAAAATATATAGATCTTTACGGTTGGATCATTCATTAATATATTAAAAAAAATTGAAACATCAATATGGGATTGAACACTATTTAGAAGTACTTGTCAAACTACTAGTTGACTATTAAAAAAATAAACCAAATATATTTATTTTTTTCTAAGATTTTTGTCATACCACTAAAATATATGGCTTGTCAAATTTCAGTTTTTACAAAAAAATAACCTGGTAAGAGATTTTTCAAATTTCTTTTATTCGTTGCATTACAAAAACGGGAAATTTGTCAAATTACAATAATTATATATTTTTTCGAAAGTTTTAGTAAGAATTTGTCAAATTCTTAAATTGTCAAAACAACCATTTCTTCTTACCAGTGTTTAGTCCCATATTGATGTTTCAATTTTTTTTTAAAATTATTTATTAATAATCTAACCTATGAATAATCTAACCGTACAGATGTGAATATCTATATATTTTAGTGATATTATAAATATTTTAGAAAGAAGTGTACACAAAAGAATAACTAATTTCAATATTTATATCTTAATTATTTTACAAAATTAAATTTAGGGGTTGAGATTTTAACATTAGAATATTTCACCTATTTGGAATTGATAATGAACAATCGCACCATACCGATGTTAAAATAGTTAAAAAAAGAGTTATATACAAAATTTTAAGATTTTTCAATCACTAAATTTTAATTATTTTAACAAATAAGGTATAATTTTCTAAGTCCTTCCATAAGAAATCTTAATTATCATAACATAAATATTTAAATTGATACTCCTAAATTCAACCGAATGCGTGTGAATTTAATGCCATGTTACTGATCCGTGTGAATAAGGTCCAATGTACCAAATTTAACTATAAAACTAAATCCAACGATTAACTTTAGATTACTAGTCAAAACAATAAAAAATTATAAAATAAAATGGGTGAGTGCCAATTTTAGCCCCTTTTTAATTAAAATTGACAAAAATAGCCGGTCTCAAATTTTTGGCCAATTTTAGTCGGCATAATACGCATTCCAGGATTGATTAATGTATAATACGCAATCTGAGGTGGAGTATTACTTGTCAATTTATATAGCATACGCAATTTACACTAGGGTATTCATTCAATAAGCATTTTACAGTTGCGTAACCAATACAACCACAAAGACAATATGTAATTAGTACTTGCGTATCATAATTTTTTTTATTGAGGTGGGACCCAGTTTTCACAGGATACGATGCTACAGGTGAGAACATTGTTTATTATTAGTACTGTATGTATTTCTTCTTCAAGTAGGTTAGAGTGATAACTGTATAGCGTCCAATATATAATAATTTGATTACGCATTTGTAAAAGGCAGATACAAAAGTCTAGAGTTGGCCATTACTGGAGAAACGGTTATTTTAGTACAACTTCGCCAGATACAGGCTAAACTTGTCATTTTTTCAAATAAAATACTATAACCCCCCTCTTCCCTGTTTCCCCACCCACCCCCTCTCCCTTGTTTCCCCCCCCCCTTTTCTTTCACCGCACAAATCCCTCAGCCCTCTTTCTTTCACCAAACTTAATATGTACCATGCTTCTGTGGTCCAGACGAATTCCTACCATGCTTCCGTGGTTAGTGATTCCGCTTATTTGACTATGGGCTTTGACTAAGTTGTTGCCTCCTGCTTTTCGGTTTGAGATTACGTATCCTGGGTTGCGTGTTTGTGTTGTTCGTTACGCTGTTTTGGTATGAGATTTTGATGCCGTAATTGTCTGCGTGGCGTGTTAAAAGGAATGCTAGGTTGAGGGACATGAAGAGGTTTGAAGCTATTGAGTTGCAGAAACTTAAGAAGACGTCTACGAGAAGGTGTAGGAATTGTTTGACGCCGTATCGGGAGCAGAATCCTGCGGGTGGGAAGTGTATGTGTTCGTACTGTGGGCATATTTCTTAGGATTGCACCGAAATTTTGGATTTTGGCAAGGGTCTAATTATCGTAAAGGGGTGATTAATTTTAAACTATTTGGCATGTTCAATATCTCAGGAAAATTGGATTTAGTTAAGTTTAGGGCTGCCGAAATCTGGATATTTTCCAGTTTCCGACCAGTTTTTTTTGAAATTTGTGTGCGTAAATTCAATCGTATTCGGTAGCATTTAGAATCATATTTTCGACCAAATACGGTTAAATTGAATAATTGGGCAGGCGTTTTGAATTTTGTCATCAAATTAAAATGTTTGGGCAGGATATTCAAATTTTATCCGAAAAATTAAATTTGACCGGAAGCGATTGTATTAAGCCGATTGTATTTAAGCGGTTGTATTTAGCCGGTTGTATTTAGTCGTTCGTATTTATATTAAAATATACAACCGGTTTACTAAATATGACTCGAGCGAATACAACCGGTCCAAAAACCGGCGTATTTAGCCAAATACAATCGAAAACGCTCGAATTTAGCTAAATATAACCGATTTTAAACCGGTTGTATTTAGCCGTTTTTCTTGTACTGGTTGTATTTGGCCTTATATTCTTGTAGTGATAGGTTCCGCGTGATAGGTTCCCACTTTCAGGGTTAACATATATTTTGAATACATATGCCCTATACTTATGGGTGGGCACTATTATCTTTACTAATACTCACTATATATGATGTAGGTTAAAATTTGATTTAATTTTGAACATAAAAAAATAAGTAAAAAAAACATGTTGATTATATCAAAATTGGGGAGCCTATAGTATTTTTGTAATTATTTTAATTTTTGGGGAAATTTTTGGTGCCTTATGAAGAACATTTAGGAGGTTATCGAATTCCTCAATTATTTTGTGCCTTATTAATCACTTCTACAATATAAAATATAGTAATTTTTATTGTCATGTAAAGTACATAAAATATAATTTAATTTTTTTCAATGATTTATTCATTACAATGTGGTAAGGCAAATCTTTGGGTACTTGCAAAAAAACTAAAAAAATAGAAAATTAAAATAAAAAATAACACGTAAAGAAAAAAATAAAAATAAAATAAAAATATACTTAGTGACGTAGTATACATGATAAAATTATATTTAAATAATTTTTCAGGAGTGTATACAACAAGATTTTGAAAAAATTATTGATGAGAAAAATATATTAAATCAAACATCATTTTTGAAAAAAAAACACTTTTGGGTAGAATATATATTGTAATAACATAAAAAAACCATACATCCAACACCCAAAAATTCTATTTCTTATATAAATAGGCGAAACAATAAAATAACCAACATAACAATACTCCATACATGCTTAAAAACTTTCTAACATAAACATAGGTTCAAAACCAGATGTTAGTCATCTGAGAACGCAAAATGTTGAATACAAAGACTAAAATATCCAGATAACTTTATTTGATAAAGAAAATGTCCCTCTGCTTGCTTGTTGATATGCTAAAAGATTCAAGGGTCACCCCAAATCCATGCATCTTCCTTGACCAACTTAGATCACCTGCAAAATAATTAAAGTACTTAATTACTTTTACACAGGTACTTTAATAATTGTAAATAAATTTCCTATGATTTTCAAGGATTTGTGTTCTTGCTAAATATAATTGAAAACAAGAGTGGACTAACTAGCTAATAAATTAATAATCTCCTAGGCAGAGGTAATTAATTCATAATCTCCTAGGCAGTGATCATCAAGACATCAGTAATGGTGATCTATATGTGTGTGGATAGAAAGAGGCCTGACCTGTAGCATTGGTGAATCAGAAACTGGGGGATGTGCGGTGAAGAAAAGGCCTGGCCTCAGCTGATGATGTAGTAGGTTCACTGTCTAGCATCTCGGTCCCCATTCCATTACCATTGTTATCCACCATTCCATCACCACTCAAGCTGTCCATCCCAATTCCCAGGCCAAGGAAATCCCTGGTAATCTTTTCACGATACTCACTCCCTATATTCATCGGCGGCTCCAACCAAACATTGTTATTCACCTCACCAACCATCATTCTATCAGCATTGTTTAGATTGTACATCAGTTCTCCGCATCCTCCAGCACTCAATTGTTCCATGCCAACACTATGTCCTCTAGCACAGCCATAACTGGTACCATCATTAAACCACTGAATCGGCGTTCATCATTAAACCACTGAATGAATTGTGTGTGTTCTGATTAAATTCATTGTGTGGATTGGTCAAGTCAGCACCGCCATATATACCAAAATTATGTAGAACACAGAATAGATATACACACACAGGACACAATACACAGAACAAATATTGCAAAGGGAAAAATTTTCTTACTGAACTTGCAAAACTTACAGAGAATAGAAAAGAACTGCTACTATTTCTAACGTTGCAACTGCAACTTAAACTCCTAAGAATTAGCTACTACTCCCACTAATCCACCAACTCTCCTAACAAACTAGAACTACTCAGAAGACTAAGTCACAACTCCTACAAACCAGGAAGCTGACTATTATTCAAACTAACATGCTATGATTAAATTCCAACATGCTCCCCCTAATCTAAGCATGTTTCTGCAGACACTGAATTCCAAGTAAAGCCCTCATCTGTTCGAATTTCACCGTTGCCATAGCTTTTGTGAGTACATCTGCACGCTGCTCATTCGTACTCACATATTTGACTTTAATCTCCCCACGTTCAACACACTCACGAATAAAATGATATCGAATGTCGATATGTTTACTTCTACCGTGAAAAACTGGGTTCTTTGCAAGATCGATAGCTGACTTATTATCCACATAGATGATCACTGGACCATGTTCCACTCCTGTTATCTGAATCAACAAATTTCTCAACCAAACCGCTTGACAGGCTGCAGCTGTAGCTGGCATGAACTCAGCTTCACAGGAAGAAAGGGTCACACATCGCTGCTTCTGAGAAACCCAAGTAATCAGATTATCATTCAAGTAAAAAACCATTGCTCCAGTACTCCTCCTGTCCTCGGTGCTCCCAGCAAGATCACTATCTGAGTATCCTTTCAACAGATGATTACCTGTTCCTTTCAAGTAAATTAAGCCGTAGTTTGTAGTCCCTTTAATGTAACGTAGAATCCGCTTCACCGCTGCTTGATAAAAAACTGTGGGTCGTTCCATATATCTACTTACAATTCCAACTGCATAGGCTATATCCGGCTGGGTATGGACCAAGTAACGTAACTCACCCACAATACTCTTGAATTGAGTGGCATCTATAACATTACCCTTCTCGTCTTTGTCTAGCTGGATTGAAGTTTCCATTGGATATTTCGTTGGTCTACACTCTCCCATCCCAGCTCGAACCAGCAACTTCTTTGCATAAGATTCCTGTTTGATTTCAGTATATCCCTGTTTCTGACTAACCTCCAGGCCTAAATAGTGAGATAGCTTGCCGAGATCCGTCATATCAAATTCCTCCCCCATTTGCCTTTTAAACCTTTGAATATTGGAGATACTCGTACCCGTAACTAGCAAATCATCGACATATACACCTATGATCAACACTTCAGAACCTTCCTTCTTCGTGTACAAAGCATGCTCGTAAGGGCACTTACTAAAACCAAGACTCTCCAGATATTTGTTGAGACGAGTGTACCAGGCTCGTGGTGCCTGATGAAGACCGTACAACGCTTTCACTAACTTGTAAACAAGATGTTCTTTCTTTTTCACTTCAAAACCTGGTGGCTGAGATACAAACACTGTTTCTTGCAATTCTCCATTTAAAAAGGCTACCTTCACATCTAGATGGTGAACTTCCCATTCGTTTCGAGCTGCCAAAGCCAGCAAAAGCCGCACTGTCTCAAGCCGAGTAACAGGTGCAAACACCTCCTCATAATCAACACCTTATTTTTGAACGTACCCTTTCGCCACGAGGCGTGCTTTATATTTGATGATATTTCTGCTGGTGTCTCGTTTTAATTTATATACCCATTTCAGACCAACAGGCTTGTGTCCAGATGGTAGCTCCACTAGTTTCCACGTGTTGTTTCGCTCAATAGCCTCAATTTCTGACTTCATAGCTCATGTCCATGCTGCATCTGTAAGTGCTTGCTTGTAATTCGTTGGCTCGTCTACCCCCAATATCAACATGTTCTCATCAAGGAACACTTCCTCACTTTCATCGTACACTTCATAGATAGAGGGAAACTTTCATGGGGCACTTTCATCGCTGGTGAGTACTACAGTGTTATCCATGTCTGACCTCGTCCGCCCAGTTGCAGATGATAATATTGGAGTCTGCATTTCTGTATACTCATTACTCTGTACTATAGATGAGGATGTTGGTGTCCACACTTCTGTAGACTCATTACTCTGTGGTGAACTAGCTTCCTCCTCTTCTGTGGTATTATCAGTACCAGGCATCATACGAGAAATAATAACTTTGAAGTTATTTCCAGGTAGATTGGACTCTGTCCTTTGATTACTCCAGTTCCAGGCTCTTCCTTCTTCAAAAATCACATCACGACTTACATGGATTGTACCTTGAGCAGGATCAAGTAAACGATAAGCCTTAGTCCCTGCTTCCTTGCCAAGATTCACCAATATTTTACTTCTGTCATCCAACTTTGTCGTATGCACACTTGGCACTTTCATGTGTGCCACACAACCGAAAACCCGAATGTGAGCAACATTGGGCTTATCACCACTCCAGGCTTCATACGGAGTCATGTCAGACAGAGACCTTGTGGGTAACCTGTTTAATACATATACTGAGTGGCGTATAGCTTCACCCCAAAGGTTTGAAGGCAAATTCATCTCCTTTAAAAAACTACGTGCCATGGCTTATACCTTATTAAATATTAAAGATCTCCTTTAAACATTTGATGAATATATAATTGTTGATGAATATATAAGATACACATGGGTGTACTTTCTGCACACCAAGGATGAATCTCCATCCGTTCTTCTTGATCATTAAAGATAGCTGGAAAAATGATCAACATACAAAGTGAAGATATTAGAAGTGATAATGAAACTGAATTCAACAACAGTTCTATGGAAGAATTCTACAAATTGAAGGGGATAAAATAAGAGTTCTCTGCTCCTAGAACTCCATAACAAAATAGAGTTGTTGAAAGAAAGAATAGAACTCTCATAAAAGCTGCAAGAACCATGGTAGAGGAAGCAAGATTACCTACCTACTTCTGGGCTGAGGCTGTGCAAACTGCTTGCTTCACACAAAATATAACTTTGATCAACAAGCATGGAAAAACACCAGTTGAGATGGTAAAGGGAAAGAAACCAAATGTGAAGTACTTTCACATTTTTGTTTGCAAGTGTTTTTTTTCCAAAACTCATCCAGAGCATACGACCGATATTTGATCGATATAGTTGGTCGGCATAATAAACGGCCAAATTGGTCGATATCGTTCGTAAGTTTTTTGGGGTTAAGCCCAATATTGACCAACCGATACCGACCATTTTTAAAGGAGGTGGTCGTTATTATCATGAATATGGTGGGTATTTGTCGAATATGGACGTTATTTGATGATCAGAAATGGTTAATATTTTTCATTATTTATGAAGTACCGTTGCCTTCTGCGCTATTAACCCCTTCACGGTCGCACTCCTCCACTTCATCCCCGTCCTCGCTGGTGGTGGTGGTGTCATCATCCATGCATTCTCGAGCCATCTTTATAGCCTAAAATGAATATGAGATTTAATATGACTCAAAATAACACTACAAAACCTAAAATTGAGAAGGTTTAAGATTTTCCTCCACCACACCATAGATTGGCTTTCGCAACCCGATTTAAAAAAAATTATTTAAAAAATGTTGCAATATAAAGATGAGTTCATGTATATTACAATGTATTTTAAAAATATTGCAATTGAAGTAATAAGATTTTGAGGGTGTTGTAAAAATCTTGCTATTATAGTGCTTTACATAACAGTTCCAATAAATAAGAGATTTGGGGCAAAAGTTTAGGCGGGCTTTTCGAAAATTTTAAGCGGGCTTGTATAATTGTTTTCCCGACTACTAACTAAAAAAACAAATCATTTAAGAAAACTCACAAACTCACAGACCCGCTAACACTCAAAGAAACTCACAAACTCATAAATACTACGGCTCTTCAATGAAGATTAATACTCGAAAATTAAAGCTCGAAGAATGTTAAATCATGGAGAAGATTAAAGCTCGAAGGGTGTGCATTTTTCCCAAAATCTGTTTCAATTCATAAATCTGTTTGATTGTTGTTAAATTAGTGTTAATTATATCTTAATTTACATCCTTTAACTCTGTTAATATTTTCACTCAATTGAGTGTTAATTAGAATGCTATGTTAACCAGGGTTTATTTAAAATTCACCAGATTCTTACTTATGGTTTTGGTCATTACACTCAGCCTGGAGCAACTCATCTTTCTTTTGGTCATTATACACATACACATACACACACACACACATATATATATATATATATTTGTTGTATGCCAAAGTATATGCCCAAGGTGACAGCAATGGAGACAAAGAAAATCAAGAATGGTGTGGTTAGTTTAAGTTATCCGATGTTGACCAGGGATAATTACACTGCCTGGTCAATGAGAATGAAGGTCTTTATGCAGGCTAATAGTGTGTGGACTGCAGTAGAATCGAAGTATGAAAAGGAGAAAGTTGAAGATAAAGAGGACAAGATCGCCTTAGATGCCATCTTTCAAAGCATACCTGAAGATGTTCTACTGTTCAATGCAGATAAGGAAACTGCGAATGAAGCCTGGGATGCGGTAAAGACGCTAAGTCAAGGAGCTGGCAGGGTCAAAAAGGTGATAGTGCAGACCCTGAAGGCAGAGTTTGAGTCTCTGAGCATGAAAGAGACAGACAAATTGGACGACTTCTACACGAATCTTAAAGGACTTGTTACAAACAAAAGAGATTTGGGAGAAGAAGTAAAAGAATCCTACGTGGTAAAAAAATTATTTTGTGCAGTCTCTCCGAAATTTCTGCAAACCACATCGACTATTGAACAGTTTGGGAATTTGGAGAAAATGTCTATGGAGGAGGAAATTGGGTCTCTTAGGCCCATGAATAATGGATGAAGGGATCAGGTGAACCGACTGGTGGCCAGCTACTTTTGACTGAAGAAGAATGAGCAAAACGTGAAGCAGGTGATGGCAAGTTATTACTCACCAAGGAGGAATGGATCAAGAAAACTAGCAGGGGAATGAACTCATATGCAAGTTAGAGAAATCAGGTGACAGTCATGGGAAAGATAAAATTCATGACAAAACCAATATAAAATGTTACAATTGTGGTATCTACGATCACTTTGCTGCTGAATGTCACAAACCAAAATGTGAAAAGGAAACAAGGCAGGAGGAAAACTACATCGCTCAAGTTGTTGATGATGAGCCTACGTTACTGATAACATAGGTCGAGAAAACCGAACCAGATATGGTGTTTTTAAACGAAACAAAAGTTATGCCAAAGTTGAAGACATGAGGAGATTAAGTTGGATCGAATATGTGGTATTTGGATAACGGCGCAAGCAATCATATGACGGGACAAAAGGCAAAATTTAAAGAGCAGAACGAAGAAGTGACCGGGAAAGTTAGATTTGGTGATGGTTCAACAGTTAATATTGAAGGGAAGGGATCTGTGACTTTCATGTGCAAAAATGGAGAAGAACGGACATTGAATGAGGTATACTACATTGCAAACTTATGTTGTAATATTATAAGTATTGGTCAGCTAACCGAGGAAGGAAATAGAGTTGTAATTTGTGGAGAATATTTATGGGTTTACAAGGGGAAATGTAAAACATTTATGAAAATTAAGAGATCTGCTAATAGAATCTATAAAATAAGTCTTGAAACCAGAAATTTGAGTTGTATGCTGTCAAAATATGAAGAGATCTCTTGGTTATGGCATAACCGCTTTGGACATGTGAATTTTCAAGCAATGTCTTTGATGTCAAAAAATGAGATGGTGTTGGGTATTCCAAGTTTTGTTCAACCAAAGGAGGTGTGTCCAGGATGTTTAATGTCTAAACAAATCAGAAAGCCTTTCCCGTCCAAAACAATGTATAGCACAAAAGTGGCTCTGGAATTAGTGCACGGCGACTTGTGTGGCCCAATTTCTCTAACAACCTCGGCAGGAAATAGGTACATTTTCTTACTGGTGGATGACTATAGTAGATTCATGTGGGTATATACAATTAAAGGCAGAGACGAAGCTTTCAATATTTTTAAAAAAATTAGAGCTCATATTGAATGATGGAATTGACAAAAAGATTAGGGTGTTTAGAACAGATCGGGTGGGGGGGGGGTGAATTTTACTCCATAGAGTTCAACAATTTTTGTGAAGGCGCTGGAATTACGAGGCACTACACAGCCCTATACTCTCTGCAACAAAACAGAGTGGTAGAACGGAGGAATATAATGGTGGTAGCAGTGGCACGAAGTTTTTTAAAGCATATGAAACTACCATTGGAGTTCTGGGGAGAAGCAATTCGCCACTCAATATACATACTCAATCGATTACCAACTAGGGCATTAACAAAAAGGATACCATATGAGGTATGGTACAAAAAAATACCCAAGTCGGTCACATTCGAGTGTTTGGATATTTGGCTCACATGAAGGTTCCGGGAGAGAACATAAAAAAGTTGGATGATCGTAGTGTCGCTGTGATTCACCTCAGCAAGGAACCTGATACAAAGGCTATAGGCTATTTGATCCGGAAAATAATAAGGTTTTGATAAGTCAGGATGTTATATTCGAAGAAGAAAAATCTTGGTCCCGGAAGCAACAAGAACATATAGATATTGTTCGGGATGTGAACACGTTTATAATAGATGAGGATAATAATGAACGGAGCCTTGGTGAGAATTTTGATGGAAACTTTGATGGTCACACCAGCAGTGCCCAGTCTTCGAATGCCCAGAGTGATGAAGATACAGAGAATGCTGAAGTTTCTCGCAGCCCATTGCCAACAACTATTGATCCTAATATGTATGATGGCAACACGGAACCAAAAAAATTCAGGTCAATTAACGATCGTTATAACAACACAGAGGAGGTGGAGTTACAAGAAGAGCTGCTACTTATAGGGGATGAGGAACCTGCAACCTTTAAAAAGGCAGTAAAAGAAAGTGAATGGAGATTGATAATAAAAAAGGAGATGGAATCCATTAAAAAAAATAACACCAGGAGACTGACAGAATTAGAAAAACACTGCAAGATTATCGTTTTAAAATGGATTTATAAGCCTAAAAAGGATGCGAGTTGAAGGATAGTGAGGCACAAAGCATGGTTGGTCGCCAAGGGATATGCACCGGAATATGGAGTTGATTTTGACGAAATTTTCGCACCTGTAACACGGCTTGAGATAATTCGCTTGCTGCTGGCTCTTTCAGCTAAAAACAATTAGGAGGTGCATCGCTTAGATGTCAAAAAAGCATTCTTAAATGGGGAAATTCTTGAGGATGTTTACATTGCACAACCAGAGGGTTTTGTCAAAAAGGGGTAAGAATAATTGACCGTTTCCAAATTATTGAAGGCGCAATATGGCTTGAGACAAGCCCCACGTGCTTGGTATGCGAAGCTGCACATTTGTCTTGATAGTCTGGTGTTCTCCCGTTATCCATACGAATATGCAGTATATGTAAAAAAGGAAGGAACGAACGTGCTGATCATAGCCTGTATGTGGATGACTTATTAATCACGGGGACTAATGTAGAAATTATCAAGGAATTCAAGAGACATGTGAGTAAAATATTTGACATGAGTGATCTTGGGCGGCTATAATACTATCTTGGGATTCAAGTCGAGCAAGGAGAAGGTTATATTGAACTCAAGCAGTCCTCATATGCCAAGAAAAGTCCGGAGAAGGCGGGCATAGCATGATGCAATCCGACTAAATATCCCGTGGATCCGAAAGAACAGTTAAGGATGAAAATGGAGAGCCTGTGGATCCCACGATGTATAAAAGTGTGGTAGGTGGTCTCATATATCTTGTACACACCCATCCAGACATATCATATTCTGCGGGGATTGTCAGCCGCTTTATGGAGAGGCCTACATGGTACACCAGAACACACTAAAACGTATTCTGCGATATGTATAAGGAACATTGAATTATGGTCTGGTGTATTTAAAAACCAATGGAAATAATGTGCTTACAGGGTATTCAGATAGTGATCTTGCAAGACATGTTGAAGATAGGAAAATCACTGGAGGTGTGGTATTTTATCTGGATGGAAATGTAATCACATGGGTCTCGCAAAAGCAGAAATATGTCGCCTTATCTTCATGTGAGGCCGAGTTTATGGCTACTACAACAGCAGCGTGTCAAGCCATTTGGCTCTGAAATTTGTTGGGAAAGATAACTGGGGAGTATATTAGGCCTGTAGTGACTTATATCGATAATAAATCAGCTATCGACTTGGCCAAGAATCCTGTATTTTATGGGTGTAGTAAACACATAGATATTCGTTATCATTTTATTCGCGACTGTGGTGAAAAAGGTGAAATAATGGTGAAGCATGTGAGCTCTGCAAATCAACGTGCAGATGCTCTTACCAAGGCTCTTACTACAATGAAGTTCGAGAAGATGAGATGCTTACCTGGTGTCAAGAGTCTGCCTAAATACAATTCATATTAAGGAGGTGATTGTTAGTAATTAATCTGAATTAATTTATTTATTTTAGTTTATCTTTATTCCCTCCAAGCTGCAGGACTCACTCAGATTATTAGTGGAGTGTTTTTAGGAGTCATGAAATAAATATAGGAGTAGTAGGTTGTTAGTTCCTATTTTCTAGCTAGTTCATTTGTTCAACAATAAGTATTGTATTTTATACATTTTCGAAATAAGGAGAAAGGATTTCTACCAGCATTACCATTTGTTTTTCTCAGTTTCAAATCATACAGCATATATATATATATATATTAGTACATCTGCAATTTAATTACAAGACCTCTGTGCTTCCCAATTCCGAAAGGTTAATGAGCTCTTCCTAGTATACTTCGCAAAGGGCTGTCTTCATTGTATAAAAAAGTTCGGTCCCAAGTCGAAAATAGTATTAAAATTTAATAATTTGTGATTATTTTTTTTCATAATTTTGTAATCCAATATATGGATCCCCATTTTTGTCAAAAGTTATATTTTTATTTAAATATACATTTTTATATAATATATGAAATATTTTTCCATATTAAGTTATCTAATATTTTCTTGTATAATATCTGTTTAATTATTTATTAACATGTTTACTATATTTATTTTATCGTAGTGATATTCGAATTTTAAAATACTTTCATCAAAAGATATAATATTAATAAATTGATAAGTTAATTTAGTTTGTAAAGCGTTAACTTACAATTTTAGTATATATTCTAATATTAAAAGAAGTTTGGTGTATAAGAGATAAATATTTTAATTTAAAATAGAAAAAGTGTAAGTTCTGATAATATCATAATTTTTGTTGTCCGAAATTGCAAGTACATGATTGCATTATATACACAAAACTTTCATGTGCAGTTTGGGATGAATACATGTTTTAAAAGAATTATGCATTTTGTATTATTAAAATAACTTATGTAATAGTTGATGAATTATAAATAATTTTTTTTTGCAAAATACCTATAAATATCAAAATTTATGAGGGCATACTTTTAGTTCTATCACTTTTTATATTTAAGTTTGGTAAATATTTCAAAAATACATGTATTATATAGCTAGTTATTTATTTTTTATTACATTTACCAAATTTATTACAGTAAAATAGGAAATTTCAAAATAAATATTAACATAGAATATTGAGTTATACATAGAGTAATTCTTTAGTTGTTTTATGTATTTTTAAGGCTCATAGTTGGCTAATGCCAATTTTTTAGTGTGTTTATTTTATTAATTTAATGAAAATTTTCAATAGGGACAATAGGGTTAGTAAGTATTTTAAACTACTACATTAGTTATGCTTATTATATATCTTAAAATGAAACTAAATTATGGGCGCCCTCAATAAAACCCAGTATATTTATATTTTTCTAAATAATTTTTTTATATTACTAAAATATATAGATCTTTACATCCATAGGGTTGGATCATTCATTAATATTTTTAAAAAAATCAGAACATCAATAAGAGATTAAACACTAGTTAGAAGTAGTGGTGAATCTACTCATTGACTATAAAAAAAGCAAACAAAATATATTTATTTTTTTCTATTTTTTTTTCATATCACTAAAATATATAGATCTTTACATCCGTACGGTTGCATCATTCATTAATATTTTTAATAAATTGAAACATCAATATGAGATTAAACACTAGATATAAGTAGTGGTCAGAATACTACTCCCTCAGTCCTTTTCAATTGTCATATCACTAAAATAAATAGATTTTGACATCCGTACGGTTGGATCATTAATTAATATTTAAAAAAAATTGAAACATCAATATGGGATCACACACTAGTTAGAAGTATTGGTCAAACTACTAGTTGACTATTAAAAAAGCAAACCAAATATATTTATATTTTTCTAATTTTTTTTCATATCACTAAAATACATAGATCTTTACGGTTGGATCATTCAATAATATATTAAAAAAAATTGAAATATCAATATGGGATTAAACACTAGTTAGAAGTACTTGTCAAACTACTAGTTGACTATTAAAAAAATAAACCAAATATATTTATTTTTTTCTAAGATTTTTGTCATACCACTAAAATATATGGCTTGTCAAATTTCAGGTTTTACAAAAAAATAACCTGGTAAGAGATTTTTCAAATTTCTTTTATTCGTTGCATTACAAAAACGGGAAATTTGTCAAATTACAATAATTATATATTTTTTCGAAAGTTTTAGTAAGAATTTGTCAAATTCTTAAATTGTCAAAACAACCATTTCTTCTTACCAATGTTTAGTCCCATATTGATGTTTCATTTTTTTTTAAAATTATTTATGAATAATCTAACCTATGAATAATCTAACCGTACAGATGTGAATATCTATATATTTTAGTGATATTATAAATATTTTAGAAAGAAGTGTACACAAAAGATTAACTAATTTAAATATTTATATCTTAATTATTTTACAAAATTAAATTTAGGGGTTGAGATTTTAACCTTGGAATATTTCACCTATTTGGAATTGATAATGAACGATCGCACCATACCGATGTTAAAATAGTTAAAAAAAGAGTTATATACAAAATTTTAAGATTTTTCAATCACTAAATTTTAATTATTTTAACAAATAAGGTATAATTTTCTAAGTCCTTCCATAAGAAATCTTAATTATCATAACATAAATATTTAAATTGATACTCCTAAATTCAACCGAATGCGTGTGAATTTAATGCCATGTCACTGATCCGTGTGAATAAGGTCCAACGTACCAAATTTAACTATAAAACTAAATCCAACGATTAACTTTAGATTACTAGTCAAAACAATAAAAAACTATAAAATAAAATGGGTGAGTGCCAATTTTAGCCCCTTTTTAATTAAAATTGACAAAAATAGCCGGTCTCAAATTTTTGGCCAATTTTAGCCGACAGAATACGCATTCCAGGATTGATTAATGTATAATACGCAATCTGAGGTGGAGTATTACTTGTCAATTTATATAGCATACGCAATTTACACTAGGGTATTCATTCAATAAGCATTTTACACTTGCGTAACCAATACAACCACAAAGACAATATGTAATTAGTACTTGCGTATCATGATTTTTTTTATTGAGGTGGGACCCAGTTTTCACAGGATACGATGCTACAGGTGAGAACATTGTTTATTATTAGTACTGTATGTATTTCTTCTTCAAGTAGGTTAGAGTGATAACTGCATAGCGTCCAATATATAATAATTTGATTACGCATTTGTAAAAGGCAGATACAAAAGTCTAGAGTTGGCCATTACTGGAGAAACGGTTATTTTAGTACAACTTCGCCAGATACAGGCTAAACTTGTCATTTTTTCAAATAAAATACTATAACCCCCCACACCCTCTTCCCTGTTTCCCCACCCATCCCCCTCTGCCCTGTTTCCCCACCCACCCCCTCTCCCTTGTTTCCCCACCCCCCCTTTTCTTTCACCGCACAAATCCCTCAGCCCTCTTTCTTTCACCAAACTTAATATGTACCATGCTTCTGTGGTCCAGACGAATTCCTACCATGCTTCCGTGGTTAGTGATTCCGCTTATTTGACTATGGGCTTTGACTAAGTTGTTGCCTCCTGCTTTTCGGTTTGAGATTACGTCTCCTGGCTTGCGTGTTTGTGTTGTTTGTTACGCTGTTTTGGTATGAGATTTTGATGCCGTAATTGTCTGCGTGGCGTGTTAAAAGGAATGCTAGGTTGAGGGACATGAAGAGGTTTGAAGCTATTGAGTTGCAGAAACTTAAGAAGACGTCTACGAGAAGGTGTAGGAATTGTTTGACGCCGTATCGGGAGCAGAATCCTGCGGGTGGGAAGTGTATGTGTTCGTACTGTGGGCATAATTCTTAGGATTGCACCGAAATTTTGGATTTTGGCAAGGGTCTAATTATCGTAAAGGGGTGATTAATTTTAAACTATTTGGCATGTTCAATATCTCTCGAAAATGGGATTTAGTTAAGTTTAGGGCTGCCGAAATCTGGATATTTTCCAGTTTCCGGCCAGTGTTTTTTGAAATTTGTGTGCGTAAATTCAATCGTATTCGGTAGCATTTAGAATCATATTTTCGACCAAATACGGTTAAATTGAATAATTGGGCAGGCGTTTTGAATTTTGTCATCAAATTAAAATGTTTGGGCAGGATATTCGAATTTTATCCGAAAAATTAAATTTGACCGGAAGCGATTGTATTAAGCCGATTGTATTTAAGCGGTTGTATTTAGCCGGTTGTATTTAGTCGTTCGTATTTATATTAAAATATACAACCGGTTTACTAAATATGACTCGAGCGAATACAACCGGTCCAAAAACCGGTCGTATTTAGCCAAATACAATCGAAAACGCTCGAATTTAGCTAAATATAACCGATTTTAAACCGGTTGTATTTAGCCGTTTTTCTTGTACCGGTTGTATTTGGCCTTATATTCTTGTAGTGATTGGTTCCCGCGTGATAGGTTCCCACTTTCAGGGTTAACATATACTTTGAATACATATGCCCTATACTTATGGGTGGGCACTATTATCTTTACTAATACTCACTATATATGATGTAGGTTAAAATTTGATTTAATTTTGAACATAAAAAAATAAGTAAAAAAAACATGTTGATTATATCAAAATTGGGGAGCCTATAGTATTTTTGTAATTATTTTAATTTTTGGGGAAATTTTTGGTGCCTTATGAAGAACATTTAGGAGGTTATCGAATTCCTCAATTATTTTGTGCCTTATTAATCACTTCTACGATATAAAATATAGTAATTTTTATTGTCATGTAAAGTACATCAAATATAATTTAATTTTTTTCAATGATTTATTCATTACAATGTGGTAAGGCAAATCTTTGGGTACTTGCAAAAAAACTAAAAAAATAGAAAATTAAAATAAAAAATAACACGTAAAGAAAAAAATAAAAATAAAATAAAAAGATACTTAGTGACGTAGTATACATGATAAAATTATATTTAAATAATTTTCCAGGAGTGTATACAACAAGATTTTGAAAAAATTATTGATGAGAAAAATATATTAAATCAAACATCATTTTTGAAAAAAAAACACTTTTGGGTAGAATATATATTGTAATAACATAAAAAAACCATACATCCAACACCCAAAAATTCTATTTCTTATATAAATAGGCGAAACAATAAAATAACCAATATAACAATACTCCATACATGCTTAAAAACTTTCTAACATAAACATAGGTTCAAAACCAGATGTTAGTCATCTGAGAACGCAAAATGTTGAATACAAAGACTAAAATATCCAGATAACTTTATTTGATAAAGAAAATGTCCCTCTGCTTGCTTGTTGATATGCTAAAAGATTCAAGGGTCACCCCAAATCCATGCATCTTCCTTGACCAACTTAGATCACCTGCAAAATAATTAAAGTACTTAATTACTTTTACACAGGTACTTTAATAATTGTAAATAAATTTCCTATGATTTTCAAGGATTTGTGTTCTTGCTAAATATAATTGAAAACAAGAGTGGACTAACTAGCTAATAAATTCATAATCTCCTAGGCAGAGGTAATTAATTCATAATCTCCTAGGCAGTGATCATCAAGACATCAGTAATGGTGATCTATATGTGTGTGGATAGAAAGAGGCCTGACCTGTAGCATTGGTGAATCAGAAACTGGGGGATGTGCGGTGAAGAAAAGGCCTGGCCTCAGCTGATGATGTAGTAGGTTCACTGTCTAGCATCTCGGTCCCCATTCCATTACCATTGTTATCCACCATTCCATCACCACTCAAGCTGTCCATCCCAATTCCCAGGCCAAGGAAATCCCTGGTAATCTTTTCACGATACTCACTCCCTATATTCATCGGCGGCTCCAACCAAACATTGTTATTCACCTCACCAACCATCATTCTATCAGCATTGTTTAGATTGTACATCAGTTCTCCGCATCCTCCAGCACTCAATTGTTCCATGCCAACACTATGTCCTCTAGCACAGCCATAACTGGTACCATCATTAAACCACTGAATCGGCGTTCATCATTAAACCACTGAATGAATTGTGTGTGTTCTGATTAAATTCATTGTGTGGATTGGTCAAGTCAGCACCGCCATATATACCAAAATTATGTAGAACACAGAATAGATATACACACACAGGACACAATACACAGAACAAATATTGCAAAGGGAAAAGTTTTCTTACTGAACTTGAAAAACTTACAGAGAATAGAAAAGAACTGCTACTATTTCTAACGTTGCAACTGCAACTTAAACTCCTAAGAATTAGCTACTACTCCCACTAATCCACCAACTCTCCTAACAAACTAGAACTACTCAGAAGACTAAGTCACAACTCCTACAAACCAGGAAGCTGACTATTATTCAAACTAACATGCTATGATTAAATTCCAACTTGCTCCCCCTAATCTAAGCATGTTTCTGCAGACACTGAATTCCAAGTAAAGCCCTCATCTGTTCGAATTTCACCGTTGCCATAGCTTTTGTGAGTACATCTGCACGCTGCTCATTCGTACTCACATATTTGACTTTAATCTCCCCACGTTCAACACACTCACGAATAAAATGATATCGAATGTCGATATGTTTACTTCTACCGTGAAAAACTGGGTTCTTTGCAAGATCGATAGCTGACTTATTATCCACATAGATGATCACTGGACCATGTTCCACTCCTGTTATCTGAATCAACAAATTTCTCAACCAAACTGCTTGACAGGCTGCAGCTGTAGCTGGCATGAACTCAGCTTCACAGGAAGAAAGGGTCACACATCGCTGCTTCTGAGAAACCCAAGTAATCAGATTATCATTCAAGTAAAAAACCATTGCTCCAGTACTCCTCCTGTCCTCGGTGCTCCCAGCAAGATCACTATCTGAGTATCCTTTCAACAGATTATTACCTGTTCCTTTCAAGTAAATTAAGCCGTAGTTTGTAGTCCCTTTAATGTAACGTAGAATCCGCTTCACCGCTGCTTGATGAAAAACTGTGGGTCGTTCCATATATCTACTTACAATTCCAACTGCATAGGCTATATCCGGCCGGGTATGGACCAAGTAACGTAACCCACCCACAATACTCTTGAATTGAGTGGCATCTATAACTTTACCCTTCTCGTCTTTGTCTAGCTGGATTGAAGTTTCCATTGGATATTTCGTTGGTCTACACTCTCCCATCCCAGCTCGAATCAGCAACTTATTTGCATAAGATTCCTATTTGATTTCAGTATATCCCTGTTTCTGACTAACCTCCAGGCCTAAATAGTGAGATAGCTTGCCGAGATCCGTCATATCAAATTCCTCCCCCATTTGCCTTTTAAACCTTTGAATATTGGAGATACTCGTACCCGTAACTAGCAAATCATCGACATATACACCTATGATCAACACTTCAGAACCTTCCTTCTTCGTGTACAAAGCATGCTCGTAAGGGCACTTACTAAAACCAAGACTCTCCAGATATTTGTTGAGACGAGTGTACCAGGCTCGTGGTGCCTGATGAAGACCGTACTACGCTTTCACTAACTTGTAAACAAGATGTTCTTTCTTTTTCACTTCAAAACCTGGTGGCTGAGATACAAACACTGTTTCTTGCAATTCTCCATTTAAAAAGGCTACCTTCACATTTAGATGGTGAACTTCCCATTCGTTTCGAGCTGCCAAAGCCAGCAAAAGCCGCACTGTCTCAAGCCGAGTAACAGGTGCAAACACCTCCTCATAATCAACACCTTATTTTTGAACGTACCCTTTTGCCACGAGGCGTGCTTTATATTTGATGATATTTCTGCTGGTGTCTCGTTTTAATTTATATACCCATTTCAGACCAACAGGCTTGTGTCCAGATGGTAGCTCCACTAGTTTCCACGTGTTGTTTCGCTCAATAGCCTCAATTTCTGACTTCATAGCTCATGTCCATGCTGCATCTGTAAGTGCTTGCTTGTAATTCGTTGGCTCCTCTACCCCCAACATCAACATGTTCTCATCAAGGAACACTTCCTCACTTTCATCGTACACTTCATAGATAGAGGGAAACTTTCGTGGGGCACTTTCATCGCTGGTGAGTACTACAGTGTTATCCATGTCTGACCTCGTCCGCCCAGTTGCAGATGACAATATTGGAGTCTGCATTTCTGTATACTCATTACTCTGTACTACAGATGAGGATGTTGGTGTCCACACTTCTGTAGACTGATTACTCTGTGGTGAACTAGCTTCCTCCTCTTCTGTGGTATTATCAGTACCAGGCATCATACGAGAAATAATAACTTTGAAGTTATTTCCAGGTAGATTGGACTCTGTCCTTTGATTACTCCAGTTCCAGGCTCTTTCTTCTTCAAAAATCACATCACGACTTACACGGATTGTACCTTGAGCAGGATCAAGTAAACGATAAGCCTTAGTCCCTGCTTTCTTGCCAAGATTCACCAATATTTTACTTCTGTCATCCAACTTTGTCGTATGCACACTTGGCACTTTCATGTGTGCCACACAACCGAAAACCCGAATGTGAGCAACATTGGGCTTATCACCACTCCAGGCTTCATACGGAGTCATATCAGACAGAGACCTTGTGGGTAACCTGTTTAATACATATACTGAGTGGCGTATAGCTTCACCCCAAAGGTTTGAAGGCAAATTCATCTCCTTTAAAAAACTACGTGCCATGGCTTATACCTTATTAAATATTAAAGATCTCCTTTAAACATTTGATGAATATATAATTGTTGATGAATATATAAGATACACATGGGTGTACTTTCTGCACACCAAGGATGAATCTCCATCCGTTCTTCTTGATCATTAAAGATAGCTGGAAAAATGATCAACATACAAAGTGAAGATATTAGAAGTGATAATGAAACTGAATTCAACAACAGTTCTATGGAAGAATTCTACAAATTGAAGGGGATAAAACAAGAGTTCTCTGCTCCTGGAACTCCATAACAAAATAGAGTTGTTGAAAGAAAGAATAGAACTCTCATAAAAGCTGCAAGAACCATGGTAGAGGAAGCAAGATTACCTACCTACTTCTGGGCTGAGGCTGTGCAAACTGCTTGCTTCACACAAAATATAACTTTGATCAACAAGCATGGAAAAACACCAGTTGAGATGGTAAAGGGAAAGAAACCAAATGTGAAGTATTTTCACATTTTTGTTTGCAAGTGTTTTTTTTCCAAAACTCATCCAGAGCATACGACCGATATTTGATCGATATAGTTGGTCGGCATAATAAACGGCCAAATTGGTCGATATCGTTCGTAAGTTTTTTTGGGTTAAGCCCAATATTGACCAACCGATACCGACCATTTTTAAAGGAGGTGGTCGTTATTATCATGAATATGGTGGGTATTTGTCGAATATGGACGTTATTTGATGATCAGAAATGGTTAATATTTTTCATTATTTATGAAGTACCGTTGCCTTTTGCGCTATTAACCCCTTCGCGGTCGCACTCCTCCACTTCATCCCCGTCCTCGCTGGTGGTGGTGGTGTCATCATCCATGCATTCTCGAGCCATCTTTATAGCCTAAAATGAATATGAGGTTTAATATGACTCAAAATAACACTACAAAACCTAAAATTGAGAAGGTTTAAGATTTTCCTCCACCACACCATAGATTGGCTTTCGCAACCCGATTTAAAAAAAATTATTTAAAAAATGTTGCAATATAAAGATGAGTTCATGTATATTACAATGTATTTTAAAAATATTGCAATTGAAGTAATAAGATTTTGAGGGTGTTATAAAAATCATGCTATTATAGTGCTTTACATAACAGTTCCAATAAATAAGAGATTTGGGGCAAAAGTTTAGGCGGGCTTTTCGAAAATTTTAAGCGGGCTTGTATAATTGTTTTCCCGACTACTAACTAAAAAAACAAATCATTTAAGAAAACTCACAAACTCACAGACCCGCTAACACTCAAAGAAACTCACAAACTCATAAATACTACGGCTCTTCAATGAAGATTAATACTCGAAAATTAAAGCTCGAAGAATGTTAAATCATGGAGAAGATTAAAGCTCGAAGGGTGTGCATTTTTCCCAAAATCTGTTTCAATTCATAAATCTGTTTGATTGTTGTTAAATTAGTGTTAATTATATCTTAATTTACATCCTTTAACTCTGTTAATATTTTCACTCAATTGAGTGTTAATTAGAATGCTATGTTAACCAGGGTTTATTTAAAATTCACCAGATTCTTACTTATGGTTTTGGTCATTACACTCAGCCTGGAGCAACTCATCTTTCTTTTGGTCATTATACACATACACATACACACACACACACACACATATATATATATATATTTGTTGTATGCCAAAGTATATGCCCAAGGTGACAGCAATGGAGACAAAGAAAATCAAGAATGGTGTGGTTAGTTTAAGTTATCCGATATTGACCAGGGATAATTACACTGCCTGGTCAATGAGAATGAAGGTCTTTATGCAGGCTAATAGTGTGTGGACTGCAGTAGAATCGAAGTATGAAAATGAGAAAGTTGAAGATAAAGAGGACAAGATTGCCTTAGATGCCATCTTTCAAAGCATACCTGAAGATGTTCTACTGTTCAATGCAGATAAGGAAACTGCGAATGAAGCCTGGGATGCGGTAAAGACGCTAAGTCAAGGAGCTGACAGGGTCAAAAAGGTGATAGTGCAAACCCTGAAGGCAGAGTTTGAGTCTCTGAGCATGAAAGAGACAGACAAATTGGACGACTTCTACACGAATCTTAAAGGACTTGTTACAAACAAAAGAGATTTGGGAGAAGAAGTAAAAGAATCCTACGTGGTAAAAAAATTATTTTGTGCAGTCTCTCCGAAATTTCTGCAAATCACATCGACTATTGAACAGTTTGGGAATTTGGAGAAAATGTCTATGGAGGAGGAAATTGGGTCTCTTAGGCCCATGAATAATGGATGAAGGGATCAGCTGAACCGACTGGTGGCCAGCTACTTTTGACTGAAGAAGAATGAGCAAAACGTGAAGCAGGTGATGGCAAGTTATTACTCACCAAGGAGGAATGGATCAAGAAAACTAACAGGGGAATGATCTCATATGCAAGTTAGAGAAATCGAGGTGACAATCATGGGAAAGATAAAATTCGTGACAAAACCAATATAAAATGTTACAATTGTGGTATCTACAATCACTTTGCTGCTGAATGTCACAAACCAAAATGTGAAAAGGAAACAAGGCAGGAGGAAAACTACATCGCTCAAGTTGTTGATGATGAGCCTACGTTACTGATAACATAGGTCGAGAAAACCGAACCAGATATGGTGTTTTTAAATGAAACAAAAGTTATGCCAAAGTTGAAGACATGAGGAGATTAAGTTGGATCGAATATGTGGTATTTGGATAACGGCGCAAGCAATCATATGACGGGACAAAAGGCAAAATTTAATGAGCAGAACGAAGAAGTGACCGGGAAAGTTAGATTTGGTGATGGTTCAACAGTTAATATTGAAGGGAAGGGATCTGTGACTTTCATGTGCAAAAATGGAGAAGAACGGACATTGAATGAGGTATACTACATTGCAAACTTATGTTGTAATATTATAAGTATTGGTCAGCTAACCGAGGAAGGAAATAGAGTTGTAATTTGTGGAGAATATTTATGGGTTGACGAGGGGAAATGTAAAACATTTATGAAAATTAAGAGATCTGCTAATAGACTCTATAAAATAATTCTTGAAACCAGAAATTTGAGTTGTATGCTGTCAAAATATGAAGAGATCTCTTGGTTATGGCATAACCGCTTTGGACATGTGAATTTTCAAGCAATGTCTTTGATGTCAAAAAATGAGATGGTGTTGGGTATTCCAAGTTTTGTTCAACCAAAGGAGGTGTGTCCAGGATGTTTAATGTCTAAACAAATCAGAAAGCCTTTCCCGTCCAAAACAATGTATAGCACAAAAGTGGCTCTGGAATTAGTGCACGGCGACTTGTGTGACCCAATTTCTCTAACAACCTCGCCAGGAAATAGGTACATTTTCTTACTGGTGGATGACTATAGTAGATTCATGTGGGTATATACAATTAAAGGCAGAGACGAAGCTTTCAATATTTTTAAAAAAATTAGAGCTCATATTGAATGATGGAATTGACAAAAAGATTAGGGTGTTTAGAACAGATCGGGTGGGAGGGTTGAATTTTACTCCATAGAGTTCAACAATTATTGTGAAGGCGCTGGAATTACGAGGCACTACACAGCCCTATACTCTCTGCAACAAAACAGAGTGGTAGAACGGAGGAATATAATGGTGGTAGCAGTGGCACGAAATTTTTTAAAGCATATGAAACTACCATTAGAGTTCTGGGGAGAAGCAATTCGCCACTCAATATACATACTCAATCGATTACCAACTAGGGCATTAACAAAAAGGATACCATATGAGGTATGGTACAAAAAAATACCCAAGTCGGTCACATTCGAGTGTTTGGATATTTGGCTCACATGAAGGTTCCGGGAGAGAACATAAAAAAGTTGGATGATCGTAGTGTGGCTGTGATTCACCTCAGCAAGGAACCTGGTACAAAGGCTATAGGCTATTTGATCCGGAAAATAATAAGGTTTTGATAAGTCAGGATGTTATATTCGAAGAAGAAAAATCTTGGTCCCGGAAGCAACAAGAACATATAGATATTGTTCGGGATGTGAACACGTTTATAATAGATGAGGATAATAATGCACGGAGCCTTGGTGAGAATTTTGATGGAAACTTTGATGGTCACACCAGCAGTGCCCAGTCTTCAAATGCCCAGAGTGATGAAGATACAGAGAATGCTGAAGTTTCTCGCAGCCCATTGCCAACAACTATTGATCCTAATATGTATGATGGCAACACGGAACCAAAAAAATTCAGGTCAATTAACGATCGTTATAACAACACAGAGGAGGTGGAGTTACAAGAAGAGCTGCTACTTATAGGGGATGAGGAACCTGCAACCTTTAAAAAGGCAGTAAAAGAAAGTGAATGGAGATTGACAATAAAAAAGGAGATGGAATCCATTAAAAAAAATAACACCAGGAGACTGACAGAATTAGAAAAACACTGCAAGATTATCGTTTTAAAATGGATTTATAAGCCTAAAAAGGATGCGAGTTGAAGGATAGTGAGGCACAAAGCATGGTTGGTCGCCAAGGGATATGCACCGGAATATGGAGTTGATTTTGACGAAATTTTCGCACCTGTAAAACGGCTTGAGATAATTCGCTTGCTGCTGGCTCTTTCAGCTAAAAACAATTAGGAGGTGCATCGCTTAGATGTCAAAAAAGCATTCTTAAATGGGGAAATTCTTGAGGATGTTTACATTGCACAACCAGAGGGTTTTGTCAAAAAGGGGTAAGAATAATTGACCGTTTCCAAATTATTGAAGGCGCAATATGGCTTGAGACAAGCCCCACGTGCTTGGTATGCGAAGCTGCACATTTGTCTTGATAGTCTGGTGTTCTCCCGTTATCCATACGAATATGCAGTATATGTAAAAAAGGATGGAACGAACGTGCTGATCATAGCCTGTATGTGGATGACTTATTAATCACGGGGACTAATGTAGAAATTATCAAGGAATTCAAGAGACATGTGAGTAAAATATTTGACATGAGTGATCTTGGGCGGCTATAATACTATCTTGGGATTCAAGTCGAGCAAGGAGAAGGTTATATTGAACTCAAGCAGTCCTCATATGCCAAGAAAATTCCGGAGAAGGCGGGCATAGCATGATGCAATCCGACTAAATATCCCGTGGATCCGAAAGAACAGTTAAGGATGAAAATGGAGAGCCTGTGGATCCCACGATGTATAAAAGTGTGGTAGGTGGTCTCATATATCTTGTACACACCCGTCCAGACATATCATATTCTGCGGGGATTGTCAGCCGCTTTATGGAGAGGCCTACATGGTACACCAGAACACACTAAAACGTATTCTGCGATATGTATAAGGAACATTGAATTATGGTCTGGTGTATTTAAAAACCAATGGAAATAATGTGCTTACAGGGTATTCGGATAGTGATCTTGCAAGACATGTTGAAGATAGGAAAATCACTGGAGGTGTGGTATTTTATCTGGATGAAAATGTAATCACATGGGTCTCGCAAAAGCAGAAATATGTCGCCTTATCTTCATGTGAGGCCGAGTTTATGGCTACTACAACAGCAGCGTGTCAAGCCATTTGGCTCTGAAATTTGTTGGGAAAGATAACTGGGGAGTATATTAGGCCTGTAGTGACTTATATTGATAATAAATCAGCTATCGACTTGGCCAAGAATCCTGTATTTTATGGGTGTAGTAAACACATAGATATTCATTATCATTTTATTCGCGACTGTGGTGAAAAAGGTGAAATAATGGTGAAGCATGTGAGCTCTGCAAATCAACGTGCAGATGCTCTTACCAAGGCTCTTACTACAATGAAGTTCGAGAAGATGAGATGCTTACCTGGTGTCAAGAGTCTGCCTAAATACAATTCATATTAAGGAGGTGATTGTTAGTAATTAATCTGAATTTATTTATTTATTTTAGTTTATCTTTATTCCCTCCAAGCTGCAGGACTCACTCAGATTATTAGTGGAGTGTTTGTAGGAGTCATGAAATAAATATAGGAGTAGTAGGTTGTTAGCTCTTCCTAGTATACTTCGCAAAGGGCTGTCTTCATTGTATAAAAAAGTTCGGTCCCAAGTCGAAAATAGTATTAAAATTTAATAATTTGTGATTATTTTTTTTCATAATTTTGTAATCCAATATATGGATCCCCATTTTCGTCAAAAGTTATATTTTTATTTAAATATACATTTTTATATAATATATGAAATATTTTTCCATATTAAGTTATCTAATATTTTCTTGTATAATATCTGTTTAATTATTTATTAACATGTTTACTATATTTATTTTATCGTAGTGATATTCGAATTTTAAAATACTTTCATCAAAAGATATAATATTAATAAATTGATAAGTTAATTTAGTTTGGAAAGCGTTAACTTACAATTTTAGTATATATTCTAATATTAAAAGAAGTTTGGTGTATAAGAGATAAATATTTTAATTTAAAATAGAAAAAGTGTAAGTTCTGATAATATCATAATTTTTGTTGTCCGAAATTGCAAGTACATGATTGCATTATATACACAAAACTTTCATGTGCAGTTTGGGATGAATACATGTTTTAAAAGAATTATGCATTTTGTATTATTAAAATAACTTATGTAATAGTTGATGAATTATAAATAATTTTTTTTGCAAAATACCTATAAATATCAAAATTTATGAGGGCATACTTTTAGTTCTATCACTTTTTATATTTAAGTTTGGTAAATATTTCAAAAATACATGTATTATATAGCTAGTTATTTATTTTTTATTACATTTACCAAATTTATTACAGTAAAATAGGAAATTTCAAAATGAATATTAACATAGAATATTGAGTTATACATAGAGTAATTCTTTAGTTGTTTTATATATTTTTGAGGCTCATAGTTGGGCTAATGCCAATTTTTTAGTGTGTTTATTTTATTAATTTAATGAAAATTTTCAATAGGGACAATAGGGTTAGTAAGTATTTTAAACTACTACATTAGTTATGCTTATTATATATCTTAAAATGAAACTAAATTATGGGCGCCCTCAATAAAACCCAGTATATTTATATTTTTCTAAATAATTTTTTTATATTACTAAAATATATAGATCTTTACATCCATACGGTTGGATCATTCATTAATATTTTTAAAAAAATCAGAACATCAATAAGAGATTAAACACTAGTTAGAAGTAGTGGTGAATCTACTAATTGACTATAAAAAAAGCAAACAAAATATATTTATTTTTTTCTATTTTTTTTTCATATCACTAAAATATATAGATCTTTACATCCGTACGGTTGCATCATTCATTAATATTTTTAATAAATCGAAACATCAATATGAGATTAAACACTAGATATAAGTAGTGGTCAGAATACTACTCCCTTAGTCCTTTTCAATTGTCATATCACTAAAATAAATAGATTTTGACATCCGTACGGTTGGATCATTAATTAATATTTAAAAAAAATCGAAACATCAATATGGGATCACACACTAGTTAGAAGTACTGGTCAAACTACTAGTTGACTATTAAAAAAGCAAACCAAATATATTTATATTTTTCTAATTTTTTTTCATATCACTAAAATACATAGATCTTTACGGTTGGATCATTCAATAATATATTAAAAAAAATTGAAACATCAATATGGGATTAAACACTAGTTAGAAGTACTTGTCAAACTACTAGTTGACTATTAAAAAAATAAACCAAATATATTTATTTTTTTCTAAGATTTTTGTCATACCACTAAAATATATGGCTTGTCAAATTTCAGGTTTTACAAAAAAATAACCTGGTAAGAGATTTTTCAAATTTCTTTTATTCGTTGCATTACAAAAACGGGAAATTTGTCAAATTACAATAATTATATATTTTTTCGAAAGTTTTAGTAAGAATTTGTCAAATTCTTAAATTGTCAAAACAACCATTTCTTCTTACCAATGTTTAGTCCCATATTGATGTTTCATTTTTTTTTAAAATTATTTATGAATAATCTAACCTATGAATAATCTAACCGTACAGATGTTAATATCTATATATTTTAGTGATATTATAAATATTTTAGAAAGAAGTGTACACAAAAGAATAACTAATTTAAATATTTATATCTTAATTATTTTACAAAATTAAATTTAGGGGTTGAGATTTTAACCTTAGAATATTTCACCTATTTGGAATTGATAATGAACGATCGCACCATACCGATGTTAAAATAGTTAAAAAAAGAGTTATATACAAAATTTTAAGATTTTTCAATCACTAAATTTTAATTATTTTAACAAATAAGGTATAATTTTCTAAGTCCTTCCATAAGAAATCTTAATTATCATAACATAAATATTTAAATTGATACTCCTAAATTCAACCGAATGCGTGTGAATTTAATGCCATGTCACTGATCCGTGTGAATAAGGTCCAACGTACCAAATTTAACTATAAAACTAAATCCAACGATTAACTTTAGATTACTAGTCAAAACAATAAAAAACTATAAAATAAAATGGGTGAGTGCCAATTTTAGCCCCTTTTTAATTAAAATTGACAAAAATAGCCGGTCTCAAATTTTTGGCCAATTTTAGCCGACAGAATACGCATTCCAGGATTGATTAATGTATAATACGCAATCTGAGGTGGAGTATTACTTGTCAATTTATATAGCATACGCAATTTACACTACGGTATTCATTCAATAAGCATTTTACACTTGCGTAACCAATACAACCACAAAGACAATATGTAATTAGTACTTGCGTATCATGATTTTTTTTATTGAGGTGGGACCCAGTTTTCACAGGATACGATGCTATAGGTGAGAACATTGTTTATTATTAGTACTGTATGTATTTCTTCTTCAAGTAGGTTAGAGTGATAACTGCATAGCGTCCAATATATAATAATTTGATTACGCATTTGTAAAAGGCAGATACAAAAGTCTAGATTTGGCCATTACTGGAGAAACGGTTATTTTAGTACAACTTCGCCAGATACAGGCTAAACTTGTCATTTTTTCAAATAAAATACTATAACCCCCCACACCCTCTTCCCTGTTTCCCCACCCACCCCCCTCTGCCCTGTTTCCCCACCCCCCTTTTCTTTCACCGCACAAATCCCTCAGCCCTCTTTCTTTCACCAAACTTAATATGTACCATGCTTCTGTGGTCCAGACGAATTCCTACCATGCTTCCGTGGTTAGTGATTCCGCTTATTTGACTATGGGCTTTGACTAAGTTGTTGCCTCCTGCTTTTCGGTTTGAGATTACGTCTCCTGGCTTGCGTGTTTGTGTTGTTCGTTACGCTGTTTTGGTATGAGATTTTGATGCCGTAATTGTCTGCGTGGCGTGTTAAAAGGAATGCTAGGTTGAGGGACATGAAGAGGTTTGAAGCTATTGAGTTGCAGAAACTTAAGAAGACGTGTATGAGAAGGTGTAGGAATTGTTTGACACCGTATCGGGAGCAGAATCCTGCGGGTGGGAAGTGTATGTGTTCGTACTGTGGGCATATTTCTTAGGATTGCACCGAAATTTTGGATTTTGGCAAGGGTCTAATTATCGTAAAGGGGTGATTAATTTTAAACTATTTGGCATGTTCAATATCTCTCGAAAATGGGATTTAGTTAAGTTTAGGGCTGCCGAAATCTGGATATTTTCCAGTTTCCGACCAGTTTTTTTTGAAATTTGTGTGCGTAAATTCAATCGTATTCGGTAGCATTCAGAATCATATTTTCGACCAAATACGGTTAAATTGAATAATTGGGCAGGCGTTTTGAATTTTGTCATCAAATTAAAATGTTTGGGCAGGATATTCGAATTTTATCCGAAAAATTAAATTTGACCGGAAGCGATTGTATTAAGCCGATTGTATTTAAGCGGTTGTATTTAGCCGGTTGTATTTAGCCGGTTGTATTTAGTCGTTCGTATTTATATTAAAATATACAACCGATTTACTAACTATGACTCGAGCGAATACAACCGGTCCAAAAACCGGTCGTATTTAGCCAAATACAATCGAAAACGGTCGAATTTAGGTAAATATAACCGATTTTAAACCGGTTGTATTTAGCCGTTTTTCTTGTACTGGTTGTATTTGGCCTTATATTCTTGTAGTGATAGGTTTCCACGTGGTAGGTTCCCACTTTCAGGGTTAACATATATTTTGAATACATATGCCCTAAGATACTTATGGGTGGGCACTATTATCTTTACTAATACTCACTATTTATGATGTAGGTTAAAATTTGATTTAATTTTGAACATAAAAGAATAAGTAAAAAAAACATGTTGATTATATCAAAATTGGGGAGCCTATAGTATTTTTGTAAT
Source organism: Apium graveolens (assembly GCF_009905375.1). NCBI lineage: Eukaryota > Viridiplantae > Streptophyta > Magnoliopsida > Apiales > Apiaceae > Apium > Apium graveolens. The sequence continues at coordinate 202,264,777 of NC_133647.1, forward strand.
TATTTTAATTTTTGGGAAAATTTTTGGGGAAATTTTTGGTGCCTTATGAAGAACATTTAGGAGGTTATCGAATACTTAAATATTTTGTGCCTTATTAATCACTTCTACGATATAAAATATAGTAATTTTTATTGTCATGTAAAGTACATCAAATATAATTTAATTTTTTTCAATGATTTATTCATTACAATGTGGTAAGGCAAATCTTTGGGTACTTGCAAAAAAACTAAAAAAATAGAAAATTAAAATAAAAAATAACACGTAAAGAAAAAAATAAAAATAAAATAAAAAGATACTTAGTGACGTAGTATACATGATAAAATTATATTTAAATAATTTTTCAGGAGTGTATACAACAAGATTTTGAAAAAATTATTGATGAGAAAAATATATTAAATCAAACATCATTTTTGAAAAAAAAAACACTTTTGGGTAGAATATATATTGTAATAACATAAAAAAACCATACATCCAACACCCAAAAATTCTATTTCTTATATAAATAGGCGAAACAATAAAATAACCAACATAACAATACTCCATACATGCTTAAAAACTTTCTAACATAAACATAGGTTCAAAACCAGATGTTAGTCATCTGAGAACGCAAAATGTTGAATACAAAGACTAAAATATCCAGATAACTTTATTTGATAAAGAAAATGTCCCTCTGCTTGCTTGTTGATATGCTAAAAGATTCAAGGGTCACCCCAAATCCATGCATCTTCCTTGACCAACTTAGATCACCTGCAAAATAATTAAAGTACTTAATTACTTTTACACAGGTACTTTAATAATTGTAAATAAATTTCCTATGATTTTCAAGGATTTGTGTTCTTGCTAAATATAATTGAAAACAAGAGTGGACTAACTAGCTAATAAATTCATAATCTCCTAGGCAGAGGTAATTAATTCATAATCTCCTAGGCAGTGATCATCAAGACATCAGTAATGGTGATCTATATGTGTGTGGATAGAAAGAGGCCTGACCTGTAGCATTGGTGAATCAGAAACTGGGGGATGTGCGGTGAAGAAAAGGCCTGGCCTCAGCTGCTGATGTAGTAGGTTCACTGTCTAGCATCTCGGTCCCCATTCCATTACCATTGTTATCCACCATTCCATCACCACTCAAGCTGTCCATCCCAATTCCCAGGCCAAGGAAATCCCTGGTAATCTTTTCACGATACTCACTCCCTATATTCATCGGCGGCTCCAACCAAACATTGTTATTCACCTCACCAACCATCATTCTATCAGCATTGTTTAGATTGTACATCAGTTCTCCGCATCCTCCAGCACTCAATTGTTCCATGCCAACACTATGTCCTCTAGCACAGCCATAACTGGTACCATCATTAAACCACTGAATCGGCGTTCATCATTAAACCACTGAATGAATTGTGTGTGTTCTGATTAAATTCATTGTGTGGATTGGTCAAGTCAGCACCGCCATATATACCAAAATTATGTGGAACACAGAATAGATATACACACACAGGACACAATACACAGAACAAATATCGCAAAGGGAAAAGTTTTCTTACGGAACTTGAAAAACTTACAGAGAATAGAAAAGAACTGCTACTATTTCTAACGTTGCAACTGCAACTTAAACTCCTAAGAATTAGCTACTACTCCCACTAATCCACCAACCCTCCTAACAAACTAGAACTACTCAGAAGACTAAGTCACAACTCCTACAAACCAGGAAGCTGACTATTATTCAAACTAACATGCTATGATTAAATTCCAACATGCTCCCCCTAATCTAAGCATGTTTCTGCAGACACTGAATTCCAAGTAAAGCCCTCATCTGTTCGAATTTCACCGTTGCCATAGCTTTTGTGAGTACATCTGCACGCTGCTCATTCGTACTCACATATTTGACTTTAATCTCCCCACGTTCAACACACTCACGAATAAAATGATATCGAATGTCGATATGTTTACTTCTACCGTGAAAAACTGGGTTCTTTGGAAGATCGATATCTGACTTATTATCCACATAGATGATCACTGGACCATGTTCCACTCCTGTTATCTGAATCAACAAATTTCTCAACCAAACCGCTTGACAGGCTGCAGCTGTAGCTGGCATGAACTCAGCTTCGCAGGAAGAAAGGGCCACACATCATTCAAGTAATCAGATTATCATTCAAGTAAAAAACCATTCAAGTAAAAAGGGCCACACATCGCTGCTTCTGAGAAACCCAAGTAATCAGATTATCATTCAAGTAAAAAACCATTGCTCCAGTACTCCTCCTGTCCTCGGTGCTCCCAGCAAGATCACTATCTGAGTATCCTTTCAACAGATGATTACCTGTTCCTTTCAAGTAAATTAAGCCGTAGTTTGTAGTCCCTTTAATGTAACGTAGAATCCGTTTCACCGCTGCTTGATGAAAAACTATGGGTCGTTCCATATATCTACTTACAATTCCAACTGCATAGGCTATATCCGGCCGGGTATGGACCAAGTAACGTAACCCACCCACAATACTCTTGAATTGAGTGGCATCTAAAACTTTACCCTTCTCGTCTTTGTCTAGCTGGATTGAAGTTTCTATTGGATATTTCGTTGGTCTACACTCTCCCATCCCAGCTCGAATCAGCAACTTCTTTGCATAAGATTCCTATTTGATTTCAGTATATCCCTGTTTCTGACTAACCTCCAGGCCTAAATAGTGAGATAGCTTGCCGAGATCCGTCATATCAAATTCCTCCCCCATTTGCCTTTTAAACCTTTGAATATTGGAGATACTCGTACCCGTAACTAGCAAATCATCGACATATACACCTATGATCAACACTTCAGAACCTTCCTTCTTCGTGTACACAGCATGCTCGTAAGGGCACTTACTAAACCCAAGACTCTCCAGATATTTGTTGAGACGAGTGTACCAGGCTCGTGGTGCCTGATGAAGACCGTACAACGCTTTCACTAACTTGTAAACAAGATGTTCTTTCTTTTTCACTTCAAAACCTGGTGGCTGAGATACAAACACTGTTTCTTGCAATTCTCCATTTAAAAAGGCTGCCTTCACATCTAGGTGGTGAACTTCCCATTCGTTTCGAGCTGCCAAAGCCAGCAAAAGCCGCACTGTCTCAAGCCGAGTAACAGGTGCAAACACCTCCTCATAATCAACACCTTGTTTTTGAACGTACCCTTTCGCCACGAGGCGTGCTTTATATTTGATGATATTTCTGCTGGTGTCTCGTTTTAATTTATATACCCATTTCAGACCAACAAGCTTGTGTCCAGATGGTAGCTCCACTAGTTTCCACGTGTTATTTCGCTCAATAGCCTCAATTTCTGACTTCATAGCTCATGTCCATGCTACATCTGTAAGTGCTTGCTTGTAATTCGTTGGCTCCTCTACCCCCAACATCAACATGTTCTCATCAAGGAACACTTCCTCACTTTCATCGTACACTTCATAGATAGAGGGAAACTTTCGTGGGGCACTTTCATCGCTGGTGAGTACTACAGTGTTATCCATGTCTGACCTCGTCCGCCCAGTTGCAGATGACAATGTTGGAGTCTGCATTTCTGTATACTCATTACTCTGTAGTACAGATGAGGATGTTGGTGTCCACACTTCTGTAGACTCATTACTCTGTGGTGAACTAGCTTCCTCCTCTTCTGTGGTATTATCAGTACCAGGCATCATACGAGAAATAATAACTTTGAAGTTATTTCCAGGTAGATTGGACTCTGTCCTTTGATTACTCCAGTTCCAGGCTCTTCCTTCTTCAATAATCACATCACGGCTTACATGGATTGTACCTTGAGCAGGATCAAGTAAACGATAAGCCTTAGTCCCTGCTTCCTTGCCAAGATTCACCAATATTTTACTTCTGTCATCCAACTTTGTCGTATGCACACTTGGCACTTTCATGTGTGCCACACAACCGAAAACCCGAATGTGAGCAACATTGGGCTTATCACCACTCCAGGCTTCATACGGAGTCATGTCAGACAGAGACCTTGTGGGTAACCTGTTTAATACATATACTGAGTGGCGTATAGCTTCACCCCAAAGGTTTGAAGGCAAATTCATCTCCTTTAAAAAACTACGTGCCATGGCTTATACCTTATTAAATATTAAATATCTCCTTTAAACATTTGATGAATATATAATTGTTGATGAATATATAAGATACACATGGGTGGGTGTACTTTCTGCACACCAAGGATGAATCTCCATCCGTTCTTCTTGATCATTAAAGATAGCTGGAAAAATGATCAACATACAAAGTGAAGATATTAGAAGTGATAATGAAACTGAATTCAACAACAGTTGTATGGAAGAATTCTACAAATTGAAGGGGATAAAACAAGAGTTCTCTGCTCCTGGAACTCCATAACAAAATAGAGTTGTTGAAAGAAAGAATAGAACTCTCATAGAAGCTGCAAGAACCATGGTAGAGGAAGCAAGATTACCTACCTACTTCTGGGCTGAGGCTGTGCAAACTGCTTGCTTCACACAAAATATAACTTTGATCAACAAGCATGGAAAAACACCAGTTGAGATGGTAAAGGGAAAGAAACCAAATGTGAAGTACTTTCACATTTTTGTTTGCAAGTGTTTTTTTTCCAAAACTCATCCAGAGCATACGACCGATATTTGATCGATATAGTTGGTCGGCATAATAAACGGCCAAATTGGTCGATATCGTTCGTAAGTTTTTTTGGGTTAAGCCCAATATTGACCAACCGATACCGACCATTTTTAAAGGAGGTGGTCGTTATTATCATGAATATGGTGGGTATTTGTCGAATATGGACGTTATTTGATGATCAGAAATGGTTAATATTTTTCATTATTTATGAAGTACCGTTGCCTTCTGCGCTATTAACCCCTTCGCGGTCGCACTCCTTCACTTCATCCCCGTCCTCGCTGGTGGTGGTGGTGTCATCATCCATGCATTCTCGAGCCATCTTTATAGCCTAAAATGAATATGAGGTTTAATATGACTTAAAATAACACTACAAAACCTAAAATTGAGAAGGTTTAAGATTTTCCTCCACCACACCATAGATTGGCTTTCGCAACCCGATTTAAAAAAAATTATTTAAAAAATGTTGCTATATAAAGATGAGTTCATGTATATTACAATGTATTTTAAAAATATTGCAATTGAAGTAATAAGATTTTGAGGGTGTTATAAAAATCATGCTATTATAGTGCTTTACATAACAGTTGCAATAAATAAGAGATTTGGGGCAAAAGTTTAGGCGGGCTTTTCGAAAATTTTAAGCGGGCTTGTATAATTGTTTTCCCGACTACTAACTAAAAAAACAAATCATTTAAGAAAACTCACAAACTCACAGACCCGCTAACACTCAAAGAAACTCACAAACTCATAAATACTACGGCTCTTCAATGAAGATTAATACTCGAAAATTAAAGCTCGAAGAATGTTAAATCATGGAGAAGATTAAAGCTCGAAGGGTGTGCATTTTTCCCAAAATCTGTTTCAATTCACAAATCTGTTTGATTGTTGTTAAATTAGTGTTAATTATATCTTAATTTACATCCTTTAACTCTGTTAATATTTTCACTCAATTGAGTGTTAATTAGAATGCTATGTTAACCAGGGTTTATTTAAAATTCACCAGATTCTTACTTATGGTTTTGGTCATTACACTCAGCCTGGAGCAACTCATCTTTCTTTTGGTCATTACACACATACACATACACACACACACACACATACAGATATATATATATATATATATATATTTGTTGTATACCAAAGTATATGCCCAAGGTGACGGCAATGGAGATAAAGAAAATCAAGAATGGCGTGGTTAGTTTAAGTTATCCGATGTTGACCAGGGATAATTACACTGCCTGGTCAATGAGAATGAAGGTCTTTATGCAGGCTAATAGTGTGTGGACTGCAGTAGAATTGAAGTATGAAAAGGAGAAAGTTGAAGATAAAGAGGACAAGATCTCCTTAGATGCCATCTTTCAAAGCATACCTGAAGATGTTCTACTGTTCAATGCAGATAAGGAAACTACAAATGAAGCCTGGGATGCGGTAAAGACGCTAAGTCAAGGAGCTGGCAGGGTCAAAAAGGTGATAGTGCAAACCCTGAAGGCAGAGTTTGAGTCTCTGAGCATGAAAGAGACAGACAAATTGGACGACTTCTACACGAATCTTAAAGGACTTGTTACAAACAAAAGAGATTTGGGAGAAGAAGTAAAAGAATCCTACGTGGTAAAAAAATTACTTTGTGCAGTCTCTCTGAAATTTCTGCAAATCACATCGACTATTGAACAGTTTGGGAATTTGGAGAAAATGTCTATGGAGGAGGAAATTGGGTCTCTTAGGCCCATGAATAATGGATGAAGGGATCAGCTGAACCGACTGGTGGCCAGCTACTTTTGACTGAAGAAGAATGAGCAAAATGTGAAGCAGGTGATGGCAAGTTATTACTCACCAAGGAGGAATGGATCAAGAAAACTAACAGGGGAATGAACTCATATGCAAGTTAGAGAAATCGAGGTGATAGTCATGGGAAAGATAAAATTCGTGACAAAACCAATATAAAATGTTACAATTGTGGTATCTACGATCACTTTGCTGCTGAATGTCACAAACCAAAATGTGAAAAGGAAACAAGGCAGGAGGAAAACTACATTGCTCAAGTTGTTGATGATGAGCCGACGTTACTAATAATATAGGTCGAGAAAACCGAACCAGATATGGTGTTTTTAAACAAAACAAAAGTTATGCCAAAGTTGAAGACATGAGGAGATTAAGTTGGATCGAATATGTGGTATTTGGATAACAGGGCAAGCAATCATATGACGGGACAAAAGACAAAATTTAAAGAGCAGAACGAAGAAGTGACCGGGAAAGTTAGATTTGGTGATGGTTCAACAGTTAATATTGAAGGGAAGGGATCTGTGACTTTCATGTGCAAAAATGGAGAAGAGCGGACGTTGAATGAGGTATACTACGTTGCAAACTTATGTAGTAATATTATAAGTATTGGTCAGCTAACCGAGGAAGGAAATAGAGTTGTAATTTGTGGAGAATATTTATGGGTTTACGAGGGGAAATGTAAAACATTTATGAAAATTAAGAGATCTGCTAATAGACTCTACAAAATAATTCTTGAAACCAGAAATTTGAGTTGTATGTTGTCAAAATATGAAGAGATCTCTTGGTTGTGGCATAACCGTTTTGGACATGTGAATTTTCAAGCAATGTCTTTGATGTCAAAAAATGAGATGGTGTTGGGTATTCCAAGTTTTGTTCAACCAAAGGAGGTGTGTCCAGGATGTTTAATGTCTAAACAAATCAGAAAGCCTTTCCCGTCCAAAACAATGTATAGCACAAAAGTGGCTCTGGAATTAGTGCACGACGACTTGTGTGGCCCAATTTCTCCAACAACCTCGGCAGGAAATAGGTACATTTTCTTACTGGTGGATGACTATAGTAGATTCATGTGGGTATATACAATTAAAGGCAGAGACGAAGCTTTCAATATTTTTAAAAAAATTAGAGCTCCTATTGAATGATGGAATTGACAAAAAGATTAGGGTGTTTAGAACAGATCGGGTGGGGGGGGGTGAATTTTACTCCATAGAGTTCAACAATTATTGTGAAGGCGCTGGAATTACGAGGCACTACACAGCCCTATACTCTCTGCAACAAAACAGAGTGGTAGAACGGAGGAATATAATGGTGGTAGCAGTGGCACGAAGTTTTTTAAAGCATATGAAACTACCATTAGAGTTCTGGGGAGAAGCAATTCGCCACTCAATATACATACTCAATCGATTACCAACTAGGGCATTAACAAAAAGGATACCATATGAGGTATGGTACAAAAAAATACCCAAGTCGGTCACATTCGAGTGTTTGGATATTTGGCTCACATGAAGGTTCCGGTAGAGAACATAAAAAAGTTGGATGATCGTAGTGTGGCTGTGATTCACCTCAGCAAGGAACCTGGTACAAAGGCTATAGGCTATTTGATCCGGAAAATAATAAGGTTTTGATAAGTTAGGATGTTATATTCGAAGAAGAAAAATCTTGGTCCTGGAAGCAACAAGAACATATAGATATTGTTCGGGATGTAAACACGTTTATAATAGATGAGGATAATAATGCACGGAGCCTTGGTGAGAATTTTGATGGAAACTTTGATGGTCATACCAGCAGTGCCCAGTCTTCGAATGCCCAGAGTGATGAAGATACAGAGAATGCTGAAGTTTCTCGTAGCCCGTTGCCAACAACTATTGATCCTAATATGTATGATGGCAACACGGAACCAAAAAAATTCAGGTCAATTAACGATCGTTATAACAACACAGAGGAGGTGGAGTTACAAGAAGAGCTGCTACTTATAGGGGATGAGGAACCTGCAACCTTTAAAAAGGCAGTAAAAGAAAGTGAATGGAGTTTGACAATAAAAAAGGAGATGAAATCCATTAAAAAAAATAACACCAGGAGACTGACAGAATTAGCAAAAAACTGCAAAATTATCGTTTTAAAATGGATATATAAGCCTAAAAAGGATGTGAGTTGAAGGATAGTGAGGCACAAAGCATGGTTGGTCGCTAAGGGATATGCACCGGAATATGGAGTTGATTTTGACGAAATTTTCGCACCTGTAACACGGCTTGAGACAATTCGCTTGCTGCTGGGTTTTTCAGCTAAAAACAATTAGGAGGTGCATCGCTTACATGTCAAAAAAGCATTCTTAAATGGGGAAATTCTTGAGGATGTTTACATTGCACAACGAGAGGGTTTTGTCAAAAAGGGGTAAGAATAATTGACCGTTTCCAAATTATTGAAGGCGCAATATGGCTTGAGATAAGCCCCACTTGCTTGGTATGCGAAGCTGCACATGTGTCTTGATAGTCTGGTGTTCTCCCGTTATCCATACGAATATGCAGTATATGTAAAAAAGGAAGGAACGGACGTGCTGATCATAGCCTGTATGTGGATGACTTATTAATCACGGGGACTAATGTAGAAATTATCAAGGAATTCAAGAGACATGTGAGTAAATTATTTGACATGAGTGATCTTGGGCGGCTATAATACTATCTTGGGATTCAAGTCGAGCAAGGAGAAGGTTATATTGAACTCAAGAAGTCCTCATATGCCAAGAAAATTCCGGAGAAGGCGGGCATAGCAGGATGCAATCCGACTAAATATCCCTTGGACCCGAAAGAACAGTTAAGGATGAAAATGGAGAGCCTGTGGATCCCACGATGTATAAAAGTGTGGTAGGTGGTCTCATATATCTTGTACACACCCGTCCAGACATATCATATTCTACGGGGATTGTCAGCCGCTTTATGGAGAGGCCTACATGGTACACCAGAACACACTAAAACGTATTCTGCGATATGTATAAGGAACATTGAATTATGGTTTGGTGTATTCAAAAACCAATGGAAATAATGTGCTTACAGGGTATTCGGATAGTGATCTTGCAAGACATGTTGAAGATAGGAAAATCACTGGAGGTGTGGTATTTTATCTGGATGAAAATATAATCACATGGGTCTCGCAAAAGCAGAAATATGTCGCCTTATCTTCATGTGAGGCCGAGTTTATGGCTACTACAATAGCAGCGTGTCAAGCCATTTGGCTCTGAAATTTGTTGGGAAAGATAACTGGGGAGTATATTAGGCCTGTAGTGACTTATATCGATAATAAATCAGTTATCGACTTGGCCAAGAATCCTGTATTTCATGGGTGTAGTAAACACATAGATATTCGTTATCATTTTATTCGCGACTGTGGTGAAAAAGGTGAAATAATCGTGAAGCATGTGAGCTCTGCAAATCAACGTGCGGATGCTCTTACCAAGGCCCTTACTACAATGAAGTTCGAGAAGATGAGATGCTTACCTGGTGTCAAGAGTCTGCCTAAATACAATTCATATTAAGGAGGTGATTGTTAGTAATTAATCTGAATTTATTTATTTATTTTAGTTTATCTTTATTCCCTCCAAGCTGCAGGACTCACTCAGATTATTAGTGGAGTGTTTTTAGGAGTCATGAAATAAGTATAGGAGTAGTAGGTTGTTAGTTCCTATTTTCTAGCTAGTTCATTTGTTCAACAATAAGTATTGTATTTTATACATTTTCGAAATAAGGAGAAAGGATTTCTACCAGCATTACCATTTGTTTTTCTCAGTTTCAAATCATACAGCATATATATATATATATATTAGTACATCTGCAATTTAATTACAAGACCTCTGTGCTTCCCAATTCCGAAAGGTTAATGAGCTATTCCTAGTATACTTCGCAAAGGGCTGTCTTCATTGTATAAAAAAGTTCGGTCCCAAGTCGAAAATAGTATTAAAATTTAATAATTTGTGATTATTTTTTTTTCATAATTTTGTAATCCAATATATGGATCCCCATTTTCGTCAAAAGTTATATTTTTATTTAAATATACATTTTTATTTAATATATGAAATATTTTTCCATATTAAGTTATCTAATATTTTCTTGTATAATATCTGTTTAATTATTTATTAACATGTTTACTATATTTATTTTATCGTAGTGATATTCGAATTTTAAAATACTTTCATCAAAAGATATAATATTAATAAATTGATAAGTTAATTTAGTTTGGAAAGCGTTAACTTACAATTTTAGTATATATTCTAATATTAAAAGAAGTTTGGTGTATAAGAGATAAATATTTTAATTTAAAATAGAAAAAGTGTAAGTTCTGATAATATCATAATTTTTGTTGTCCGAAATTGCAAGTACATGATTGCATTATATACACAAAACTTTCATGTGCAGTTTGGGATGAATACATGTTTTAAAAGAATTATGCATTTTGTATTATTAAAATAACTTATGTAATAGTTGATGAATTATAAATAATTTGTTTTTGCAAAATACCTATAAATATTAAAATTTATGAGGGCATACTTTTAGTTCTATCACTTTTTATATTTAAGTTTGGTAAATATTTCAAAAATACATGTATTATATAGCTAGTTATTTATTTTTTATTACATTTCCCAAATTTATTACAGTAAAATAGGAAATTTAAAAATAAATATTAACATAGAATATTGAGTTATACATAGAGTAATTCTTTAGTTGTTTTATGTATTTTTAAGGCTCATAGTTGGCTAATGCCAAATTTTTAGTGTGTTTATTTTATTAATTTAATGAAAATTTTCAATAGGGACAATAGGGTTAGTAAGTATTTTAAACTACTACATTAGTTATGCTTATTATATATCTTAAAATGAAACTAAATTATGGGCCCCCTCAATAAAACCCAGTATATTTATATTTTTCTAAATAATTTTTTATATTACTAAAATATATAGATCTTTACATCCATACGGTTGGATCATTCATTAATATTTTTTAAAAAATCAGAACATCAATAAGAGATTAAACACTAGTTAGAAGTAGTGGTGAATCTACTAATTGACTATAAAAAAAGCAAACAAAATATATTTATTTTTTCAATTTTTTTTTCATATCACTAAAATATATAGATCTTTACATCGGTACGGTTGCATCATTCATTAATATTTTTAATAAATCGAAATATTAATATGAGATTAAACACTAGATATAAGTAGTGGTCAGAATACTACTCCCTCAGTCCTTTTCAATTGTCATATCACTAAAATAAATAGATTTTGACATCCGTACGGTTGGATCATTAATTAATATTTAAAAAAAAATCGAAACATCAATATGGGATTACACACTAGTTAGAAGTACTGGTCAAACTACTAGTTGACTATTAAAAAAGCAAACCAAATATATTTATATTTTTCTAATTTTTTTTCATATCACTAAAATATATAGATCTTTACGGTTGGATCATTCATTAATATATTAAAAAAAAATGAAACATCAATATGGGATTAAACACTAGTTAGAAGTACTTGTCAAACTACTAGTTGACTATTAAAAAAATAAACCAAATATATTTATTTTTTTCTAAGATTTTTGTCATACCACTAAAATATATGGCTTGTCAAATTTCAGTTTTTACAAAAAAATAACCTGGTAAGAGATTTTTCAAATTTCTTTTATTCGTTGCATTACAAAAATGGGAAATTTGTCAAATTACAATAATTATATATTTTTTCGAAAGTTTTAGTAAGAATTTGTCAAATTCTTAAATTGTCAAAACAACCATTTCTTCTTACCAGTGTTTAGTCCCATATTGATGTTTCAATTTTTTTTTAAAATTATCTATGAATAATCTAACCTATGAATACTCTAACCGTACAGATGTGAATATCTATATATTTTAGTGATATTATAAATATTTTAGAAAGAAGTGTACACAAAAGAATAACTAATTTAAATATTTATATCTTAATTATTTTACAAAATTAAATTTAGGGGTTGAGATTTTAACCTTAGAATATTTCACCTATTTGGAATTGATAATGAACGATCGCACCATACCGATGTTAAAATAGTTAAAAAAAGAGTTATATACAAAATTTTAAGATTTTTCAATCACTAAATTTTAATTATTTTAACAAATAAGGTATAATTTTCTAAGTCCTTCCATAAGAAATCTTAATTATCATAACATAAATATTTAAATTGATACTCCTAAATTCAACCGAATGCGTGTGAATTTAATGCCATGTCATTGATCCGTGTGAATAAGGTCCAACGTACCAAATTTAACTATAAAACTAAATCCAACGATTAACTTTAGATTACTAGTCAAAACAATAAAAAACTATAAAATAAAATGGGTGAGTGCCAATTTTAGCCCCTTTTTAATTAAAATTGACAAAAATAGCCGGTCTCAAATTTTTGGCCAATTTTAGCCGGCGGAATACGCATTCCAGGATTGATTAATGTATAATACGCAATCTGAGGTGGAGTATTACTTGTCAATTTATATAGCATACCCAATTTACACTAGGGTATTCATTAAATAAGCATTTTACACTTGCGTAACCAATACAACCACAAAGACAATATGTAATTAGTACTTGCGTATCATGATTTTTTTTATTGAGGTGGGACCCAGTTTTCACAGGATACGATGCTACAGGTGAGAAGATTATTTATTATTAGTACTGTATGTATTTCTTCTTCAAGTAGGTTAGAGTGATAACTGCATAGCGTCCAATATATAATAATTTGATTACGCATTTGTAAAAGGCAGATACAAAAGTCTAGATTTGGCCATTACTGGAGAAACGGTTATTTTAGTACAACTTCGCCAGATACAGGCTAAACTTGTCATTTTTTCAAATAAAATACTATAACCCCCCACACCCTCTTCCCTGTTTCCCCACCCACCCCCCTCTGCCCTGTTTCCCCACCCCCCTTTTCTTTCACCGCACAAATCCCTCAGCCCTCTTTCTTTCACCAAACTTAATATGTACCATGCTTCTGTGGTCCAGACGAATTCCTACCATGCTTCCGTGGTTAGTGATTCCGCTTATTTGACTATGGGCTTTGACTAAGTTGTTGCCTCCTGCTTTTCGGTTTGAGATTACGTCTCCTGGCTTGCGTGTTTGTGTTGTTCGTTACGCTGTTTTGGTATGAGATTTTGATGCCGTAATTGTCTGCGTGGCGTGTTAAAAGGAATGCTAGGTTGAGGGACATGAAGAGGTTTGAAGCTATTGAGTTGCAGAAACTTAAGAAGACGTCTACGAGAAGGTGAAGGAATTGTTTGACGCCGTATCGGGAGCAGAATCCTGCGGGTGGGAAGTGTATGTGTTCGTACTGTGGACATATTTCTTAGGATTGCACCGAAATTTTGGATGGTCTAATTATCGTAAAGGGGTGATTAATTTTAAACTATTTGGCATGTTCAATATCTCTCGAAAATGGGATTTAGTTAAGTTTAGGGCTGCCGAAATCCGGATATTTTCCAGTTTCCGACCAGTTTTTTTTTGAAATTTGTGTGCGTAAATTCAATCGTATTCGGTAACATTTAGAATCATATTTTCGACCAAATACGGTTAAATTGAATAATTTGGCAAGCGTTTTGAATTTTGTCATCAAATTAAAATGTTTGGGCAGGATATTCGAATTTTATCCGAAAAATTAAATTTGACCGGAAGCGATTGTATTGGGCCGATTGTATTTAAGCGGTTGTATTTAGCCGGTTGTATTTAGTCGTTCGTATTTATATTAAAATATACACCCGGTTTACTAAATATGACTCGAGCGAATACAACCGGTCCAAAAACCGGTCGTATTTAGCCAAATACAATCGAAAACGGTCGAATTTAGCTAAATATAACCGATTTTAAACCGGTTGTATTTAACCGTTTTTCTTGTACTGGTTGTATTTGGCCTTATATTCTTGTAGTGATAGGTTCCCACGTGATAGGTTCCCACTTTCAGGTTAACATATATTTTGAATACATATGCCCTAAGATACTTATGGGTGGGCACTATTATCTTTACTAATACTCACTATATATGATGTAGGTTAAAATTTGATTTAATTTTGAACATAAAAAAATAAGTAAAAAAAACATGTTGATTATATCAAAATTGGGGAGCCTATAGTATTTTTGTAATTATTTTAATTTTTGGGGAAATTTTTGGGGAAATTTTTGGTGCCTTATGAAGAACATTTAGGAGGTTATTGAATACTTAAATATTTTGTGCCTTATTAATCACTTCTACGATATAAAGTATAGTAATTTTTATTGCCATGTAAACTACATCAAATATAATTTAATTTTTTTCAATGATTTATTCATTACAATGTGGTAAGGCAAATCTTTCGGTACTTGCAAAAAAACTAAAAAAATAGAAAATTAAAATAAAAAATAACACGTAAAGAAAAAAATAAAAATAAAATAAAAAGATACTTAGTGACATAGTATACATGATAAAATTATATTTAAATAATTTTCCAGGAGTGTATACAACAAGATTTTGAAAAAATTATTGATGAGAAAAATATATTAAACCAAACATCATTTTTGAAAAAAAAACACTTTTGGGTAAAATATATATTGTAATAACATAAAAAAAGCATACGTCCAACACCCAAAAAGTCTATTTCTTAGATAAACAGGTGTAACAATAAAATCACCAACATAACAATACTCCATACATGCTTAAAAACTTTCTAACATAAACATAGGTTCAAAACCAGATGTTAGTCATCTGAGAACGCAAAATGTTGAATGCAAAGACTAAAATATCCAGAGTGGACTAACTAGCTAATAAATATAATTGAAAACAAGAGTGGACTAACTAGCTAATAAATTCATAATCTCCTAGGCAGAGGTAATTAATTCATAATCTCCTAGGCAGTGATCATCAAGACATCAGTAATGGTGATCTATATGTGTGTGGATAGAAAGAGGCCTGACCTGTAGCATTGGTGAATCAGAAACTGGGGGATGTGCGGTGAAGAAAAGGCCTGGCCTCAGCTGATGATGTAGTAGGTTCACTGTCTAGCATCTCGGTCCCCATTCCATTACCATTGTTATCCACCATTCCATCACCACTCAAGCTGTCCATCCCAATTCCCAGGCCAAGGAAATCCCTGGTAATCTTTTCACGATACTCACTCCCTATATTCATCGGCGGCTCCAACCAAACATTGTTATTCACCTCACCAACCATCATTCTATCAGCATTGTTTAGATTGTACATCAGTTCTCCGCATCCTCCAGCACTCAATTGTTCCATGCCAACACTATGTCCTCTAGCACAGCCATAACTGGTACCATCATTAAACCACTGAATCGGCGTTCATCGTTAAACCACTGAATGAATTGTGTGTGTTCTGATTAAATTCATTGTGTGGATTGGTCAAGTCAGCACCGCCATATATACCAAAATTATGTAGAACACAGAATAGATATACACACACAGGACACAATACACAGAACAAATATTGCAAAGGGAAAAGTTTTCTTACTGAACTTGAAAAACTTACAGAGAATAGAAAAGAACTGCTACGATTTCTAACGTTGCAATTGCAACTTAAACTCCTAAGAATTAGCTACTACTCCCACTAATCCACCAACACTCCTAACAAACTAGAACTACTCAGAAGACTAAGTCACAACTCCTACAAACCAGGAAGCTGACTATTATTCAAACTAACATGCTATGATTAAGTTCCAACATGCTCCCCCTAATCTAAGCATGTTTCTGCAGACACTGAATTCCAAGTAAAACCCTCATCTGTTCGAATTTCACCGTTGCCATAGCTTTTGTGAGTACATCTGCACGCTGCTCATTCGTACTCACATATTTGACTTTAATCTCCCCACGTTCAACACACTCACGAATAAAATGATATCGAATGTCGATATGTTTACTTCTACCGTGAAAAAATGGGTTCTTTGCAAGATCGATAGCTGACTTATTATCCACATAGATGATCACTGGACCATGTTCCACTCCTGTTATCTGAATCAACAAATTTCTCAACCAAACCGCTTGACAGGCTGCAGCTGTAGCTGGCATGAACTCAGCTTCGCAGGAAGAAAGGGCCACACATCGCTGCTTCTGAGAAACCCAAGTAATCAGATTATCATTCAAGTAAAAAACCATTGCTCCAGTACTCCTCCTGTCCTCGGTGCTCCCAGCAAGATCACTATCTGAGTATCCTTTCAACAGATGATTACCTGTTCCTTTGAAGTAAATTAAGCCGTAGTTTGTAGTCCCTTTAATGTAACGTAGAATCCGCTTCACCGCTGCTTGATGAAGAACTGTGGGTCGTTCCATATATCTACTTACAATTCCAACTGCATAGGCTATATCCGGCCGGGTATGGACCAAGTAACGTAACCCACCTGTTGGAATTAATTTAAGCAAAACATGTTTTCCTATTTTTAAATAAATTGATTTAAGAGTTTTATTAGGGGAATGTCTGAGTCACAGTCAGTGGCAAAATATCAGGGAGTTAAAGATTTGCATTAGTTGTAATGGAGAGTATTAAGGAGAGGTCGTTGAGTTTTAGCTGTCATTAGGGTATGTGTTTCTATATATTTGGATTGTAATCACATTTTACTAATGAACGAAATCAGCTCTTATTTCTTCTTTTCTCAGTTTTACAGTTTGTTGATTCATTAGTTTCTACACTGTGGTATCAGAGCCTTCACGTTTCTGTTGATGCCCAAGTATATGCCAAAACTGTTACACTCAAAAATAACAGTAATGGATACGCAGAAGCAGAAGGAAGGATCCGTGGGCTTGAATTATCCTATGTTAGCGAGGAGCAACTATACGGCGTGGTCGTTAAAAATGAAAGTCTTTATGGAGGCACAAGACGTCTGGGAGGCTATTGAAGCGACTGGTCCAAGGGTTGCTGTAGATAAGAAGACTGATAAGGTGTCATTGGCAGCCATCTATCAAAGTATACCAGAAGATATACTCTTGTCAATTGCAGAGAGGAAAACCGCTAAAGAGGCATGGGAGTCAATCAAGGTCATGTGTATAGGCGCAGAACGAGTTCAAAAAGCGAAAGTACAAACGCTTATAACGGAGTTTGAATCAATGAACATGAAGGAGACGGATAATCTGGATGACTTTTGTCTCAAGCTGTATGGAGTAGTTACTAATATTCGTCTTCTAGGAGAAAAGATTGAGGAGGCATATGTAGTTAAAAAACTCCTCAGAGCTGTTCCCTCCAAGTATCTCCAGATTGCTTCAACAATAGAACAATTTGGGGACATGGAGACGATGTCAGTAGAGGAGGTAGTGGGTCGACTAAAGGCTCACGAAGAACGTCTGCGAGGTCAGAGTGAAAGCACAGGCGGGAAGTTACTATTGACACAGGAGGAATGGTCAAAACGTGCTGGAAGAGGTACGAATGACAGGGGAAAGAACACTAGTAGTAATCGTGGCAGAGGCAGGAACAGTCCAAAGAAATTCTATGGAAGTAAAACCCGTCAGAACCAGACGGAAGAGGGAAGTGGCAACTCCAACCCAGGTCATGATCGTAGCAAACTTAGATGTTACAATTGTCAGGGACTTGGGCATTATGCCTCTGAATGCAGGAAACCGCGAAAGGAGAGATATTGGCGACATGATAAAGAGCATAAAGCAGAAGCGAACTTGACACAAATTAAAGATGATGAACCAGCATTGCTTCTGGCAGAAACTTCTAAAATGGACATGCCTACCCTGTTGCTGAATGAAGAAAGAGTTGTCCCAAAACTGAGTTCTGAGCCAGATGATGGAAAAGACTCGAATGTTTGGTATCTAGACAACGGCGCTAGCAATCACATGACCGGAATTAAGTCAAAATTTTGTGAATTGAATGAAGATGTGATCGGACAAGTGAAGTTTGGAGATGGTTCTACTGTCAATATCAAAGGAAAGGGTTCTATTTCTTTCAAATGCAAGAACGGAGAAACTAGGATGCTAAGTGAGGTATACTTTATTCCCAACTTATGTAGTAATATCATTAGTCTGGGTCAGTTGTCTGAAGAGGGTAATAAAGTAACCTTAGACGGAGATTCTTTGTGGGTTCATGATTTGAATGGAACGTTGTTAATGAAAGTAAAACAGACTGCTAATCGACTTTATAAGATTATACTCGATGATGTGAAAAATGTGTGTATGCTAACAAGTGCAGAAGAGAATGCCAAGTTGTGGCATAAGAGGTTGGGGCACGTAAACTTTCAAGCCCTGACTCTAATGTCTGAAAAAGAAATGGTGATTGGCTTGCCGAAATTGACACCGGAGAAGTCGGTTTGTGATGGCTGTTTAATGTCAAAACAATCACGAAAATCATTTCCAAAAAGTTCGAGTTTTGAAGCAAATGGATGTTTGGAACTCATTCATGGGGACATTTGTGGCCCCATCTCTCCAATAACTACGGTTGGTAATCGATATTTTCTGCTACTCGTGGATGACTTTAGCCGAGTGATGTGGGTTTATCTACTTAGGAGCAAAGATGAAGCTCTTGATGCTTTTAGAAAATTTAAGCTGCTAGTTGAAAATGGTCGAGATAAAAGGATTAAAGTCTTGAGAACTGATAGGGGCGGTGAGTTCTACTCAACTAAGTTCAAGGATTTCTGTGAGAATCACGGCATTGAAAGACATTATACGGCCCCGTATTCGCCTCAACAAAATGGAGTTGTTGAGAGGCGTAACAGGACCGTAGTGGCAATGGCTAGAAGCTTAATGAAAGAAAGAGCCATGCCATTGAATTTCTGGGGAGAAGCGGTTCGACACGCCGTTTATATTCTAAATAGAGTACCCACACGAGCACTAACGGGGAAAACTCCTTATGAAGCGTGGTCTGGAAAAAAGCCACAGATTGACCATATCAGAGTGTTTGGATGCAAAGCCTTTATGAAGATACCAAGTGCTCATCTCCGAAAGTTAAGTGATAGAAGCAAACCAGTTGTTTATCTTGGCAAAGAGCCAGGTACGAAGGCGCATCGGGTATATGATCCAGTTGTAAAATCTGTACATGTCAGTAGAGACCTAGTTTTTGAAGAACAAAAAGGTTGGGAATGGGATGTGTCTGCAGAGAGTAGAGATGTAAACACTACAGAGACTTTTGTTGTTATTAATGGCGTTACAACCCATGCTGAAAATCAGGAAGAAACGCAAAGTTTCGAAGCAGGGAGTGAAAATTCAACTCCAGATATATCCTCCACAGGAAGCGTGTCTCGTGAAACTGAGAGCAGTGGATATAGCTCAGAGTCGTCTCAAAACAGTTCGGAACTCAGGAATTTTAGACTTTTGAGCGACATTTATAATGAGACTGAAGAAATAGAGATTGCTGATGAAATGTTGATGTTGAGTATAGATGAGCCGTCGACGTTTGGGCAAGCAGTGAATGATGTAAACTGGCAAGGTGCAATGGAACGTGAAATGGATTCTATAGATAGAAATAAAACCTGGGAACTTGTTGATTTGCCGCCTGGCCAAAAGGCGATCGGACTTAAGTGGGTTTACAAATTGAAGAAGGATACAAATGGAGATATTTTAAAGTACAAAGCACGCCTAGTAGCGAAAGGATATGTGCAGAAAGAGGGAATCGATTTCAACGAAGTTTTTGCTCCGGTCACCAGGTTGGAAACAGTTAGACTCATGTTGGCTTTAGCTGCCAAGAACGGCTGGGATGTGCATCATCTGGATGTAAAATCCGCCTTCCTTAATGGTGATTTGCAAGAGGAAGTATACGTTTTACAACCAGAAGGGTTTGAAAAGGAAGGTGAAGAAAGAAAGGTGTACAGGTTGCTAAAGGCACTCTACGGCCTTCGTCAAGCACCAAGAGCTTGGTACGCTCGACTCAATAAGTATCTGATTGATCTTGGGTTTGTAAAATGCCCATATGAGCATGCAGTTTATTGTCGCCGTGAGGGAAATGAGTCATTGGTAGTTGCAGTTTATGTGGATGACCTCCTTGTTACCGGAACGAAAATCTCTAACATTGAGATGTTTAAAAAGGAAATGGCTAAAGATTTTGACATGAGTGATTTGGACAGACTCTCCTATTACTTAGGTATTGAAGTTGAACAGGGAAAGGGGTATATTGAACTGAAGCAAAGTGCTTATGCAAAAAGAATACTTGAAAAAGCAGGCCTTGCAGAGTGTAAACCAGTCAAGTATCCCATGGAATCAAAGTTGGCGTTGAACAAGGATGAACATGGAAAAACGGTGAATCCCACTGAGTTCAAGAGTTTAGTTGGAAGCTTAAGATATCTCGTCCATACGCATCCTGATATTGCATACGCTGTCGGAGTGGTCAGTAGATATATGGAAAAACCTACTGTTATGCACCTGAATGCAGTTAAAAGGATACTACGATATGTACGTGGGACAATCGAATTTGGTCTTGTTTACTTGAAGGGAGAGGGGAATTATATATTATCGGGTTTTTCTGATAGTGATTTAGGTGGCAGTGTGGACGATCGAAAAGTACGACTGGTCTGACATTTTATCTAGACGATAGTCTAGTAACCTGGGTTTCCCAGAAGCAGCGCTGTGTGGCTCTCTCATCTTGTGAAGCCGAGTTTATGGCGCTGACAGCGGCATCTTGTCAAGCTATGTGGTTGAGGAATGTATTGAATCAAATAACGGATGGAAAGACTGGACCAGTGGTGCTATATGTCGATAATAAATCTGCTATGGATCTATCGAAGAATCCTGTTTTCCACGGACGTAGTAAACATATAGATATACGGTTTCACTTTGTTTGTGAATGTGTAGACCGTGGTGAAGTTATCATCAAGCATGTGAAGACAGACAAGCAAAGGGCAGATGTACTAACAAAGGCGTTATCTGCAGTAAAGTTTGAGCAGATGAGGAAGCTCCTGGGTGTTAAAAATCTGCAGAAAAACAGTTTGGCTTAAGGGAGTGTCTGTTGGAATTAATTTAAGCAAAACATGTTTTCCTATTTTTAAATAAATTGATTTAAGAGTTTTATTAGGGGAATGTCTGAGTCACAGTCAGTGGCAAAATATCAGGGAGTTAAAGATTTGCATTAGTTGTAATGGAGAGTATTAAGGAGAGGTCGTTGAGTTTTAGCTGTCATTAGGGTATGTGTTTCTATATATTTGGATTGTAATCACATTTTACTAATGAACGAAATCAGCTCTTATTTCTTCTTTTCTCAGTTTTACAGTTTGTTGATTTATTAGTTTCTACACCACCCACAATACTCTTGAATTGAGTGGCATCTATAACTTTACCCTTCTCGTCTTTGTCTAGCTGGATTGAAGTTTCCATTGGATATTTCGTTGGTCTACACTCTCCCATCCCAGCTCGAACCAGCAACTTCTTTGCATAAGATTCCTGTTTGATTTTAGTATATCCCTGTTTCTGACTAACCTCCAGGCCTAAATAGTGAGATAGCTTGCCGAGATCCGTCATATCAAATTCCTCCCCCATTTGCCTTTTAAACCTTTGAATATTGGAGATACTCGTACCCGTAACTAGCAAATCATCGACATATACACCTATGATCAACACTTCAGAACCTTCCTTCTTCGTGTACACAGCATGCTCGTAAGGGCACTTACTAAAACCAAGACTCTCCAGATATTTGTTGAGACGAGTGTACCAGGCTCGTGGTGCCTGATGAAGACCGTACAACGCTTTCACTAACTTGTAAACAAGATGTTCTTTCTTTTTCACTTCAAAACCTGGTGGCTGAGATACAAACACTGTTTCTTGCAATTCTCCATTTAAAAAGGCTGCCTTCACATCTAGATGGTGAACTTCCCATTCGTTTCGAGCTGCCAAAGCCAGCAAAAGCCGCACTGTCTCAAGCCGAGTAACATGTGCAAACACCTCCTCCTAATCAACACCTTGTTTTTGAACGTACCCTTTCGCCACGAGGCGTGCTTTATATTTGATGATATTTCTGCTGGTGTCTCATTTTAATTTATATACCCATTTCAGACCAACAGGCTTGTGTCCAGATGGTAGCTCCACTAGTTTCCACGTGTTGTTTCGCTCAATAGCCTCAATTTCTGACTTTATAGCTCATGTCCATGCTGCATCTGTAAGTGCTTGCTTGTAATTCGTTGGCTCCTCTACCCCCAACATCAACATGTTCTCATCAAGGAACACTTCCTCCCTTTCATCGTACACTTCATAGATAGAGGGAAACTTTGGTGGGGCACTTTCATCGCTGGTGAGTACTACAGTGTTATCCATGTCTGACCTCGTCCGCCCAGTTGCAGATGACAATGTTGGAGTCTGCATTTCTGTATACTCATTACTCTGTACTACAGATGAGGATGTTGGTGTCCACACTTCTGTAGACTCATTACTCTGTGGTGAACTAGCTTCCTCCTCTTCTGTGGTATTATCAGTACCAGGCATCATACGAGAAATAATAACTTTGAAGTTATTTCCAGGTAGATTGGACTCTGTCCTTTGATTACTCCAGTTCCAGGCTCTTCCTTCTTCAAAAATCACATCACGGCTTACATGGATTGTACCTTGAGCAGGATCAAGTAAACGATAAGCCTTAGTCCCTGCTTCCTTGCCAAGATTCACCAATATTTTACTTCTGTCATCCAACTTTGTCGTATGCACACTTGGCACTTTCATGTGTGCCACACAACCGAAAACCCGAATGTGAGCAACATTGGGCTTATCACCACTCCAGGCTTCATACGGAGTCATGTCAGACAGAGACCTTGTGGGTAACCTGTTTAATACATATACTGAGTGGCGTATAGCTTCACCCCAAAGGTTTGAAGGCAAATTCATCTCCTTTAAAAAACTACGTGCCATGGCTTATACCTTATTAAATATTAAATATCTCCTTTAAACATTTTGGTTTTAAATATCTATGCCTTATGAATAAGTTTTAGATGGTTGTTGAATACGTAGTTATTTTGCACCTTATACCTTATTAATAACTTTTACCAAGTTATTGATAGTTTTAACCTTATATACATAAGAATTTTTGCCCTAATAAATTAGTTAGGTGTAATAATAAAATCACTGCCATACCATAACTAAATAAGGACATAAAAACTTCATCATAAACACAGAATTAAAAAAGATGATGGAACAGAGAGAAAATATTTAGAAAACTTTATTTGATACAGAAAAAAAACTTTAGAAAACAAGGAAAAATGAATTTTTCCCGGTAAAAGATTTAATGGTGGCTAAAAATCCATGCATCATCACGTGCAAAATAATTAAAGTACTTAATTACTTTTATACATGTATTTAACTTAGGTAAATGAATTTCCTATATTTTACATAAATTTGTTTTCTTGCTAAATATTATTGAAAAAGAGAGCTTCATAATTTCCTAGGCTGTGATCATTATGACATCAGTAATGGTGATCTAGATGTGCGTGTGGATAGAAAGAGGCCTGAACTGTAGCATTGGTGGATCAGAAACCGGGGCATGTGCCTGGAAGAAAAGGCCTGATAATCTTTTCACAATACTCACTCTGAATATTCATCGGCTGCTCTGAAGAAACATTGTTATTAACCTCACCAACCATCATTCTATCAGCATTGTTTACATTGTACATCATTTCTGGGCATCCTCCAAAGGTCCTATCACCCCCTCCTGCACCACCACTGCTCATTCCATCACACAAGGAAGTGCCCATGCTCTTGATTACGGCTGCATTGTTTGAATTATCTCCTGTCATCACAGCCTTCTGAAGGATAGAAATGTCTGATAACTGAGCAGATGCAGAATTACTGTAGTATAAACTGGAGCACATAGAAGTTATTGATATGATATATATTTATAATATATTTTTTTATGATTTTATTCCTCATATTTATTATATTTTGTATTGCTTTGGATTTTTATTAATTAGATTTTAATTTTTTATTGTAGGAAGAAAGGAAATCCTAAACTTGGATGGATTGGAGAATTAGAGTTTAATTTGAAGATTTATTAGAAGGAAATTTGGATTTGTTGGACTGTTTGTGCCATACCTTGAGTTCTAGAAGTCAGAATTGGACGATTTAACAACCCACGCGAAGCTAACGGAATTATTTTAAATTTGAAAGATCCAAGTATCAAATTACAACTGCAGCCGCCCATAATTATTTGAGAAAATTTAGCTGCGAATTTTCCTTTAGAAAACCAATCAATTTAGGAATCATACTTATATATTCCTACAAGCATTAAAAGACTTATATTATATACATATATACATATAGAGAAGGAGGAGATCACTACTTTTTTCTTGTAAAAAAAGATTGAAGGTTTTCTTCTCTATTCTCGTCAATATTATATGTTCTTTTTATATTATATTATGTGTTTTGTTAATCTAGTTATGTGTGAGTAGATTTTTAAATCTAGGGTTAAGTTGAATCCTAGTGATGATTGATGTATGATTTTCCCAACCCCCTAATTTAGTTATATTACATGTTCTTACTTATTGAGTTGTGCTTAATTAACAATTACATGTCAGACGTGATTATGTGTATTGTTTGAACCCAATATTTATTTATCAACGAAAGTTGGACTTAGGTGATTGTGATTTATCCAATAATGATATGAACTTCTCCATGAAAATAGGTAGAACAAATTGTTAGGAAGTTTGGATGTTGTGTTTAATGTCTTTAAATTGCATGATACCATGAAAATAAGTTTGATTGTATTTTAGAGAAGCCATTAATACTCGAGATAGGGTGTTGATATTTTATAGGGCGCGTCTTTCTCCTTGAGGAGTATATGATTGATTTGGGACGGGAAATCATAATTGTATTGATTCATGCTAGTGGGGATACTTAACTCTGGATGTTTTTAGTTATATGATTAATACAAAGTATTTGCTTTAGTACAAGTTTAGGTAAACAATCTCTAAATTTTTATTGTGTTACATTACTTAGTTAAATCGAGTCAAGAATTACTAGTGATTGATACCTTTGTCTCTGTGGGATCGACTCTCACTTACCCTACTACATAGTTAGAAGGATTTGTTAGGAATTATTATTTGATAGGTACGCGACAACCTTGTCAAATTTTTGGCGCCGCTTTCAGGGACATAGCGGTATTAGATTAGTAAATTTTTGAGTTAGTTTAGCTAAGTCTTTTAGTCGTGTGCTTCGGCTATTATTCCCTTGTTATTTGATATTGGGTTTTCAGTTTTCTTCTTGCATGCAAACTCGAAGTTCAGGTACTGAATACTTGATTGCTTTTAATCCTGAAATTGAAGCTACAACAAGAAGACAAGCAGGCACACGAAGAAAATAAAAAGATAAGGAAGTTATGGGTGAACCAGCTAAAGCTCTCAATGAGCAGGGTATGCCAGATACTAAGGTTGTACTCTCCAGTATTCTCAGACAGAACTGTAAAATATTCTCAGACAGAGCTCATGTTGAATGATGGAATTGACAAAAAGATTAGGGTGTTTAGAACGGATCGAGGGGGGGGGTCGAATTTCGCTCCATAGAGTTCAACAGTTATTGTGAAGGCGCTGGAATTACGATGCACTACACAACCCCATACTCTTTACAACAAAATGGAGTGGTAGAACGAAGGAATAGAACGGTGGCAGAAGTGGCATGAAATTTTTTAAAGCATATGAAACTACCATTTGAGTTTTGGGGAGAAGTAATTCACCACTAAATATACATACTCAATCGATTACCAACTAGGGCATTAACAGGAATGACACCATATGAGGCATATTACAAAAAAAAACCTAAAGTCGGTCACATTCGAGTGTTTGGATGTTTGGCTCACATGAAGGTTCTAGGAGCGAACACAAAAGAGTTGGATGATCGTAGTGTGGATGTGATTCACCTCGGCGAGGAACCTGGTACAAAAGCCTATAGGCTGTTTGATTCGAAAAATAATAAAGTTTTGATAAGTCGGGATGTTATATTCGAAGAAGAAAAATCTTGGTCCTGGAAGAAGCAACAAGAACAGATAGATATTGTTCGGGATGTGAACACGTTTACAATGGATGAGGACAATAATGCACGGAGCCTTGATGAGAATTTCGATGGAAACTTTGATGGTCACACCAGCAGTGCCTAGTCTTCGAATGCCTAGAGTGATGAAGATACAGAGAATGCTGAAGTTTCTCGCAGCCCGTTGCCAACAACTAATGATCCTGATATGTATAATGGCAGCACGGAACCGAAAAAATTCAGGTCAATTAACGATCTTTATAACAACACTGAGGAGGTAGAGTTACATGAAGAGCTGCTACTTATAGGGGCTGAGGAACCTGCAACCTTCAAGTTGGCAGTAAAAGAAAGTGAATGGAGATTGGCAATAAAAAAGGAGATGGAATCCATTGAAAAAAGCAACACCTGGAGACTGACAGAATTACCAAAAGGCTCTAAGATTATCGGTTTAAAATGGTTTTATAAGCCTAAAAAGGATGCAAGTGGAAGGATATTGAGGCATAAAGAACGGTTGGTTTCCAAGGGATATGCACAGGAATATGGAGTTGATTTCGACGAAATTTTCGCACCTATAACGCGGCTTGAGACAGTTCGCTTGCTGCTGACTCTTTTAGCTAAACACAATTGGGAGGTGCAACTCTTAGATGTCAAAAAAGCATTCTTAAATGGGGAAATTCTTGAGGATGTTTACGTTGCACAACCAGAGGGTTTTGTCAAAAGGGGGCAAGAATAATTGGTCGTTTCCAAATTATTAAAGGCACAATATGGCTTAAGGCAAGCCCCACGTGCTTGGTATGCGAAGCTGCACAAGTGTCTTGAGAGTCCGGGGTTCTCCCGTTGTCCATACGAACATGCAGTATATGTAAAAAAGGAGGGAACAGACATGCTGATCATAGCAGTGTACGTGGATGACTTATTAATCCCGGGGACTAATGTAGAAATTATCAAGGCATTCAAGAGACATATGAGTAAAATATTTGAAATGAGTGATCTTGGGCGACTATAATACTATCTTGGGATTCTAGTCGAGCAAGGAGAAGGTTATATTCAACCTAAACAGTCCTCATATACCAAGAAAATTCTGGAGAAGGCGGGCATGTTAGGATGAAATCCGACTAAATATCCCGCGGACCCGAAAGAATAGTTAACTAAGGATGAAAATGGCGAGCATGTGGATCCCACGATGTTTAAAATTATGGTAGGTGGTCTCAAATATCTTGTACACACCCGTCCAGACATATCATATTCTGCGGGGATTGTCAGCCCTTTATGGAGAGTCCTACTGTGGTACACCAGAAGGCAGTAAAACGTATTCTGCGATATGTACAAGGAACATTGAATTATGGTCTGGTGGAGTGTTGATCCGAAAAATAATAAAGTTTTGATAAGTCGGGATGTTATATTCGAAGAAGAAAAATCTTGGTCCAGGAAGAAGCAACAAGAACAGATAGATAATGTTCGGGATGTGAACACGTTTACAATGGATGAGGACAATAATGCACGGAGCCTTGATGAAAATTTCGATGGAAACTTTGATGGTCACACCAGCAGTGCCTAGTCTTCGAATGCCTAGAGTAATGAAGATACAGAGAATGCTGAAGCTTCTCGCAGCCCGTTGCCAACAACTAATGATCCTGATATGTATGATGGCAGCACAGAACCGAAAAAATTCAGGTCAATTAACGATCTTTATAACAACACTGAGGAGGTAGAGTTACATGAAGAGCTGCTACTTATAGGGGCTGAGGAACCTGCAACCTTCAAGTTGGCAGTAAAAGAAAGTGAATGGAGATTGGCAATAAAAAAAGAGATGGAATCCATTGAAAAAAGCAGGTGAGACTGACAGAATTACCAAAAGGCTCTAAGATTATCGGTTTAAAATGGTTTTATAAGCCTAAAAAGGATGCAAGTGGAAGGATATTGAGGCATAAAGAACGGTTGGTCTCCAAGGGATATGCACAGGAATATGGAGTTGATTTCGACGAAATTTTCGCACCTATAACACGGCTTGAGAAAGTTCTCTTGCTGCTGACTCTTTTAGCTAAACACAATTGGGAGGTGCATCTCTTAGATGTCAAAAAAGCATTCTTAAATGGGGAAATTCTTGAGGATGCTTACGTTGCACAACCAGAGGGTTTTGTCAAAAAGGGGCAAGAATAATTGTTCGTTTCCAAATTATTGAAGGCGCAATATGGCTTGAGGCAAGCCCCACGTGCTTGGTATGCGAAGCTGCACAAGTGTCTTGAGAGTCCGGGGGTTCTCCCGTTGTCCATACGAACATGCAGTATATGTAAAAAAGGAGGGAACAGACATGCTGATCATAGCAGTGTACGTGGATGACTTATTAATCCCGGGGACTAATGTAGAAATTATCAAGGCATTCAAGAGACATATGAGTAAAATATTTGAAATGAGTGATCTTGGGCGACTATAATACTATCTTGGGATTCTAGTCGAGCAAGGAGAAGGTTATATTCAACCTAAACAGTCCTCATATACCAAGAAAATTCTGGAGAAGGCGGGCATGTTAGGATGAAATCCGACTAAATATCCCGCGGACCCGAAAAAATAGTTAACTAAGGATGAAAATGGCGAGCATGTGGATCCCACGATGTATAAAAGTATGGTAGGTGGTCTCAAATATCTTGTACACACCCGTCCAGACAAATCATATTCTGCGGGGATTGTCAGCCCTTTATGGAGAGTCCTACTGTAGTACACCAGAAGGCAGTAAAACATATTCTGCGATATGTACAAGGAACATTGAATTATGGTCTGGTGTATTCAAAAACCAATGAAAATAATGTTCTTACAGGGTATTCGGATAGTGATCTTGCAGGACATGGATCTCGCAAAAGCAGAAATGTGTCGCCTTATCTTCATGTGAGGCTGAGTTTATGGCCACTACAGCAGCAGCATGTCAAGCTATTTGGCTCCGAAATTTGTTGGGAAAGATAACTGGGGAGTACATTGGGCCTGTAGTGACTTATATCGATAATAAATTAGCTATCGACGTGGCCACGAATCCTGTGTTTCCTGGGCGTAGTAAACACATAGATATTCGTTATCATTTTATTCGGGACTGTGTTAAAAAAGGTGAAATAATCGTTAAGCATGTGAGCTCTGCAAATCAACGTGCGGATGTTCTTAACAAAACTTTTACTACTCTGAAGTTCGAGAAGATGAGATGCTTACCTGGTGTCAAGAGTCTGCCTAAATACAATTCAGATTAAGGAGGTGATTGTTAGTAATTAATCTAAATTTATTTATTTATTTTAGTTTATCTTTGTTCCCTTCAAGGTGCAAGACTCAGTTAGATGATTAGTGGAGTGTTGATTCATGAAATAAGTATAGGAGTAGTAGGTTGTTAGTTCCTATTTTCTAGCTAGTTCATTTGTTCAGCTTTAAGTATTGTATTGTATTCATTTTTGAAATAAAGAGAAAGGATTTCTACGAGGGTTACCATTTGTTTTTCTCAGTTTCAAATCATACAGCTTATATATATATTAGTATGTCTGTAATTTAATTACAAGACCTCCGTGCTTCCCAATTCCGAAAGGTTTATGAGCTCTTCCTAGTATACTTCGCAAAGGATTGTCTTCATTGTATAAAAAAATCTGGTCCCAAGTCGAAAATAGTATTAAAATTTAATAATATGTGATTATTTTTTTTCATAATTTTATATTCCAATATATGGATCCCGATTTTCGTCAAAAGTTATATTTTTATTTAAATATACATTTTTATATAATATATGAAATATTTTTCCATATTAAGTTATCTAATATTTTCTTGTATAATATCTATTTAATTATTTATTAACATGTTTACTATATTTATTTTATCGTAGTGATATTCGAATTATAAAAATACTTTCATCAAAAGATATAATATTAATAAATTGATAAGTTAATTTAGTTTGAAAAGCGTTAACTTACAATTTTAGTATATATTCTAATATTAAAAGCAGTTTGGTGTATAAGAGATAAATATTTTAATTTAAAATAGAAAAAGTGTAAGTTATGATAATATCATAATTTTTGTTGTCCCAAATTCCAAGCACATGATTGCATTATATACACAAAACTTTCATGTCCAGTTTGAGATGAATACATGTTTTAAAAGAATTATGCATGTTGTATTATTAAAATAACTTCTGTAATAGTTGATGAATTATAATTAATTTGTTTTTGCAAAATACCTATAAATATCAAAATTTATGAGGACATACTTTTAGTTCTATCACTTTTTATATTTAAGTTTGGTAAATATTTCAAAAATACATGTATTATATAGCTAGTTATTTATTTTTTATTACATTTACCAAATTTATTAAAATAGGAAATTTAAAAATAAATATTAACATAGAATATTGAGTTATACATAGAGTAATTCTTTAGTTGTTTTATGTATTTTTAAGGCTCATAGTTGGCTAATGCCAATTTTTTAGTGTGTTTATTTTATTAATTTAATGAAAATTTTCAATAGGGACAATAGGGTTAGTAAGTATTTTAAACTACTACATTAGTTATGCTTATTATATATTCTAAAATTAAACTAAATTATGGGAGCCCTCAATAAAATCAAATATATTTATATTTTTCTAAATAATTTTTTTATATTACTAAAATATATAGATCTTTACATTCATACGGTTGGATCATTCATTAATGTTTTTAAAAAAATCAGAACATCAATAAATGATTAAACACTAGTTAGAAGTAGTGGTGAAACTACTAGTTGACTATAAAAAAAGCAAACCAAATATATTTATTTTTTTCTAATTTTTTTTTCATATCACTAAAATATATAGATTTTTACATCCGTACGGTTGCATCATTCATTAATATTTTTAATAAATCGAAACATCAATATGAGATTAAACACTAGATATAAGTAGTGGTCAAAATACTACTCCCTCCATCCTTTTCAATTGTTTATATTTTTTAGATAGTGACATATTAAGTATAGTTATGTAATTTTTTTTTACAATTTTGTTTTTCTGAATAAAAATTAAAACATTCAACTTTTATTCAGAAAAAGAAAATTATAAAAATAAGTTACATAACTATACTCTTTATACACCTAAGGGAGTAGTTGGCTATTAAATAAGCAAAACAAATATATATTTTTTTTTTCTAAACTTTTTGCCCTATCACTAAAATTATATAGATTTTGACATCCGTGTGGTTATATCATTCATAAATATATTAAAAAAATTTGAAACATCAATATGGATTAAACACTAGTTAGAAGTACTCGTCACACTACTAGTTGACTATTAAAAAAGTAAACCAAATATATTAAATTTTTTCTAAATTTTTGTCATATCACTAAAATATATAGATCTTGAGATTCGTACGGTTGGATCATGCATTAATATTTGAAAAAAAATCGAAACATTAATATGGGATTAAACACTAGTTAGTTAGAAGTACTTGTCAAACTACTAGTTGACTATTAAAAAGGCAAACCAAATATATTTATTTTTTTCTAAATTTTTTTCATATCACTAAAATATATAGATCTTTACATCTTTTCGGTTGGATCATTCATTAATATTTTAAAAAAAATCGAAACATGAATATGGGATTAAACACTAGTTAGAAGTACTGGTCAAACTACTACTTGACTATTAAAAAAGCAAACCAAATATATTAATTTTTTTCTAAATTTTTTGTCATATCACTAAAATATATATATTTTGACATCCGTACGGTTGGATCATTCATTAATATTTAAAAACAAATCGAAACATCAATATGGGATTACACACTAGTTAGAAGTACCGGTCAAACTATTAGTTGACTATTAAAAAAGCAAACTAAATATATTTATATTTTTCTAATTTTTTTTTCATATCACTAAAATATATAGATCTTTACATCCATATGGTTGGATCATTCATTAATATATTAAAAAAAATTGAAACATCAATATGGGATTATACACTAGTTAGAAGTACTTGTCCAACTACTAGTTGACTATTAAAAAAATAAACCAAATATATTTATTTTTTTCTAAGATTTTTGTCATACCACTAAAATATATGACTTGCTAAATTTCAGTTTTTACAAAAAAATAACCTGGTAAGAGATTTTTCAAATTTCTTTTATTCGTTGCATTACAAAAACGGGAAATTTGTCATATTACAATAATTATATATATTTTCGAAAGTTTTAGTAAGAATTTGTCAAATTCATAAATTGTCAAAACAACCATTTCTTCTTACCAGTGTTTAGTCCCATATAGATGTTTCAATTTTTTTAAAAAATTATTTATGAATAATCTAACCGTACAGATGTGAATATCTATATATTTTAGTGATATTATAAATATTTTAGAAAGAAGTGTACACAAAAGAATAAATAATATAAATATTTATATCTTAATTATTTTACTCAATTAAATTGAGGGGTTGAGATTTTAACCTTAGAATATTTCACCTATTTGGAATTGATAATGAACGATCGCACCATATCGATGTTAAAATAGTGAAAAAAAGAGTTATATAAAAAATTTTAAGATTTTTTAATCACTAAATTTTACTTATTTTAACAAACAAGGTATAATTTTCTAAGTCCTTCCATAAGAAATATTAATTATCATAACATAAATATTTAAATTGATACTCCTAAATTCAACCGAATGCATGTGAATTTAATGCCATGTCACTGATCCGTGTGAATAAGGTCCAACGTACCAAATTTAACTGCATAGCGTCCAATATATAATAATTTGATTACGCATTTGTAAAAGGCAGATACAAAAGTCTAGATTTGGCCATTACTGGAGAAACGGTTATTTTAGTACAACTTCGCCAGATACAGGCTAAACTTGTCATTTTTTCAAATAAAATACTATAACCCCCCACACCCTCTTCCCTGTTTCCCCACCCACCCCCCTCTGCCATGTTTCCCCACCCACCCCCTCTCCCTTGTTTCCCCACCCCCCTTTTCTTTCACCGCACAAATCCCTCAGCCCTCTTTCTTTCACCAAACTTAATATGTACCATGCTTCTGTGGTCCAGACGAATTCCTACCATGCTTCCGTGGTTAGTGATTCCGCTTATTTGACTATGGGCTTTGACTAAGTTGTTGCCTCCTGCTTTTCGGTTTGAGATTACGTCTCCTGGCTTGCGTGTTTGTGTTGTTCGTTACGCTGTTTTGGTATGAGATTTTGATGCCGTAATTGTCTGCGTGGCGTGTTAAAAGGAATGCTAGGTTGAGGGACATGAAGAGGTTTGAAGCTATTGAGTTGCAGAAACTTAAGAAGACGTCTACGAGAAGGTGTAGGAATTGTTTGACGCCGTATCGGGAGAAGAATCCTGCGGGTGGGCATATTTCTTAGGATTGCACCGAAATTTTGGATTTTGGCAAGGGTCTAATTATCGTAAAGGGGTGATTAATTTTAAACTATCTGGCAAGTTCAATATCTCTCGAAAATGGGATTTAGTTAAGTTTAGGGCTGCCGAAATCTGGATATTTTCCAGTTTCCGACCAGTTTTTTTTGAAATTTGTGTGCGTAAATTCAATCGTATTCGGTAGCATTTAGAATCATATTTTCGACCAAATACGGTTAAATTGAATAATTGGGCAGGCGTTTTGAATTTTGTCATCAAATTAAAATGTTTGGGCAGGATATTCGAATTTTATCCGAAAAATTAAATTTGACCGGAAGCGATTGTATTAAGCCGATTATACTTAAGCGGTTGTATTTAGCCGGTTGTATTTAGTCGTTCGTATTTATATTAAAATATACAACCGGTTTACTAAATATGACTCGAGCGAATACAACCGGTCCAAAAACCGGTCGTATTTAGCCAAATACAATCGAAAACGGTCGAATTTAGCTAAATATAACCGATTTTAAACCGGTTGTATTTAGCCGTTTTTCTTGTACCGGTTGTATTTGGCCTTATATTCTTGTAGTCATAGGTTCCCGCATGATAGGTTCCCACTTTCAGGGTTAACATATATTTTGAATACATATGCCCTAAGATACTTATGGGTGGGCACTATTATCTTTACTAATACTCACTATATATGATGTAGGTTAAAATTTGATTTAATTTTGAACATAAAAAAATAAGTAAAAAAAACATGTTGATTATATCAAAATTGGGGAGCCTATAGTATTTTTGTAATTATTTTAATTTTTGGGAAAATTTTTGGTGCCTTATGAAGAACATTTAGGAGGTTATCGAATACTTAAATATTTTGTGCCTTATTAATCACTTCTACGATATAAAATATAGTAATTTTTATTGTCATGTAAAGTACATCAAATATAATTTAATTTTTTTCAATGATTTATTCATTACAATGTGGTAAGGCAAATCTTTGGGTACTTGCAAAAAAACTAAAAAAATAGAAAATTAAAATAAAAAATAACACGTAAAGAAAAAAATAAAAATAAAATAAAAAGATACTTAGTGACGTAGTATACATGATAAAATTATATTTAAATAATTTTTCAGGAGTGTATACAACAAGATTTTGAAAAAATTATTGATGAGAAAAATATATTAAATCAAACATCATTTTTGAAAAAAAAATACTTTTGGGTAGAATATATATTGTAATAACATAAAAAAACCATACATCCAACACCCAAAAATTCTATTTCTTATATAAATAGGCGAAACAATAAAATAACCAACATAACAATACTCCATACATGCTTAAAAACTTTCTAACATAAACATAGGTTCAAAACCAGATGTTAGTCATCTGAGAACGCAAAATGTTGAATACAAAGACTAAAATATCCAGATAACTTTATTTGATAAAGAAAATGTCCCTCTGCTTGCTTGTTGATATGCTAAAAGATTCAAGGGTCACCCCAAATCCATGCATCTTCCTTGACCAACTTAGATCACCTGCAAAATAATTAAAGTACTTAATTACTTTTACACAGGTACTTTAATAATTGTAAATAAATTTCCTATGATTTTCAAGGATTTGTGTTCTTGCTAAATATAATTGAAAACAAGAGTGGACTAACTAGCTAATAAATTCATAATCTCCTAGGCAGAGGTAATTAATTCATAATCTCCTAGGCAGTGATCATCAAGACATCAGTAATGGTGATCTATATGTGTGTGGATAGAAAGAGGCCTGACCTGTAGCATTGGTGAATCAGAAACTGGGGGATGTGCGGTGAAGAAAAGGCCTGGCCTCAGCTGATGATGTAGTAGGTTCACTGTCTAGCATCTCGGTCCCCATTCCATTACCATTGTTATCCACCATTCCATCACCACTCAAGCTGTCCATCCCAATTCCCAGGCCAAGGAAATCCCTGGTAATCTTTTCACGATACTCACTCCCTATATTCATCGGCGGCTCCAACCAAACATTGTTATTCACCTCACCAACCATCATTCTATCAGCATTGTTTAGATTGTACATCAGTTCTCCGCATCCTCCAGCACTCAATTGTTCCATGCCAACACTATGTCCTCTAGCACAGCCATAACTGGTACCATCATTAAACCACTGAATCGGCGTTCATCATTAAACCACTGAATGAATTGTGTGTGTTCTGATTAAATTCATTGTGTGGATTGGTCAAGTCAGCACCGCCATATATACCAAAATTATATATGAAAACCCAGGCTTATCAAATGTTTACTTCAAATGTTTACTTCAAATGTTGGCATAAAGTACTCCCGATACTCTGGGATTATCGGACTACTTGTAGAGTCACAACCGGAGCAACGCCCTTTATGTTGGCATAGGGAGCAGAAACGGTTGTTCCTGTGGAGATATCGCACTCATCTCCCAGAATCCAAGTGTAAAATGCTAAAGAAAATCAGGAAGGACAAAGCCTGGCCCTGGACCTGATTGATGAAGTATGTGACAAGGCGCATGCCAAGATAGTTGAGTATCAGAAAAAGGCCTCATTCTATTACAACTTGCGAGTAAAAGAAAGGATCTTCAAGCAGGGTGACTTGGTTTTAAGGAAGGTGGAAGCCTCTGGTATAGGGAAGAAAGGAAAACTCGTCCCGAATTGGGAAGGGCCATACAAGGTTAAGAGCGTTCAAGGAAGAGGATCTTACAAGTTGGAGACCTTGGATGGAGAAGAACTACCTTGAACTTGGCATGCTCAAAACTTGAAAATTTACTATATGATAGCTTGTACTTGCTATAGTGCTGGTAACAAGGTTCAAAAGCACCTGGAAGCTTTGCCCACTTATGAGTTTTTATAGATTCGATATTAATTATGTTTTAGTTTTATCAGGGTTGAACCCATTTCATGTAAGGTGTTAAAAAGACCTAGTTATAATACAAATCATTCATTTTGATCCAGTTTGTTGAATTTTTAGATTCTGAAAAAACCAAGTTATAAACTTGAGTTAAGGTCGTGAGGAACTTGAAAGGTTAAGTTGTGATAATGCCTCAGCTACTTGAAATTTGATTACTTGATAAAATTAAACAAGACAAGTAAAAACATGAAAAGTCTATTACAAAGTCTGAAAACATTTGAAGTAAACTAGATTACACAACCGAAAACCCGAATGTGAGCAACATTGGGCTTATCACCACTCCAGGCTTCATACGGAGTCATGTCAGACAGAGACCTTGTGGGTAACCTGTTTAATACATATACTGAGTGGCGTATAGCTTCACCCCAAAGGTTTGAAGGCAAATTCATCTCCTTTAAAAAACTACGTGCCATGGCTTATACCTTATTAAATATTAAATATCTCCTTTAAACATTTTGGTTTTAAATATCTATGCCTTATGAATAAGTTTTAGATGGTTGTTGAATACGTAGTTATTTTGCACCTTATACCTTATTAATAACTTTTACCAAGTTATTGATAGTTTTAACCTTATATACATAAGAATTTTTGCCCTAATAAATTAGTTAGGTGTAATAATAAAATCACTGCCATACCATAACTAAATAAGGACATAAAAACTTCATCATAAACACAGAATTAAAAAAGATGATGGAACAGAGAGAAAATATTTAGAAAACTTTATTTGATACAGAAAAAAAACTTTAGAAAACAAGGAAAAATGAATTTTTCCCGGTAAAAGATTTAATGGTGGCTAAAAATCCATGCATCATCACGTGCAAAATAATTAAAGTACTTAATTACTTTTATACATGTATTTAACTTAGGTAAATGAATTTCCTATATTTTACATAAATTTGTTTTCTTGCTAAATATTATTGAAAAAGAGAGCTTCATAATTTCCTAGGCTGTGATCATTATGACATCAGTAATGGTGATCTAGATGTGCGTGTGGATAGAAAGAGGCCTGAACTGTAGCATTGGTGGATCAGAAACCGGGGCATGTGCCTGGAAGAAAAGGCCTGATAATCTTTTCACAATACTCACTCTGAATATTCATCGGCTGCTCTGAAGAAACATTGTTATTAACCTCACCAACCATCATTCTATCAGCATTGTTTACATTGTACATCATTTCTGGGCATCCTCCAAAGGTCCTATCACCCCCTCCTGCACCACCACTGCTCATTCCATCACACAAGGAAGTGCCCATGCTCTTGATTACGGCTGCATTGTTTGAATTATCTCCTGTCATCACAGCCTTCTGAAGGATAGAAATGTCTGATAACTGAGCAGATGCAGAATTACTGTAGTATAAACTGGAGCACATAGAAGTTATTGATATGATATATATTTATAATATATTTTTTTATGATTTTATTCCTCATATTTATTATATTTTGTATTGCTTTGGATTTTTATTAATTAGATTTTAATTTTTTATTGTAGGAAGAAAGGAAATCCTAAACTTGGATGGATTGGAGAATTAGAGTTTAATTTGGAGATTTATTAGAAGGAAATTTGGATTTGTTGGACTGTTCGGGCCATTTCTTGAGTTCTAACGCGAAGCTAACGGAATTATCTTAAATTTGAAAGACATCCAAGTATCAAATTACAACTGCAGCGGCCCAGAATTATTGGAGAAAATTTAGCTTCGAATTTTCCTTTAGAAAACCAATCAATTTAGGAATCATACTTGTATATTGCTACAAGCATTAAAAGACTTATATTATATACATATATACTTATACAGAAGGAGCAGATCACTACTTTTCTTCTTGTAAAAAAACGATTGAAGGTTTTCTTCTCTATTCTCGTCAATATTATATGTTCTTTTTATATTATATTATGTGTTTTGTTAATCTAGTTATGTGTGAGTAGATTTTTAAATCTAGGGTTAAGTTGAATCCTAGTTATGATTGATGTATGATTTTCCCAACCCCAATTTAGTTATATTACATGTTCTTACTTATTGAGTTGTGCTTAATTAACAATTACATGTCAGACGTGATTATGTGTATTATTTGAACCCAATATCTATTTATCAACGAAAGTTGGACTTAGGTGATTGTGATTTATCCAATAATGATATGAACTTCTCTATGAAAATAGGTAGAACAAATTGTTAGGAAGTTAGGATGTTGTGTTTAATGTCTTTAAATTGTATGATACCATGAAAATAAGTTTGATTGTATTTTAGAGAAGCCATTAATACTCGAGATAGGGTATTGATATTTTATAGGGCGCGTCTTTCTTCTTGAGGAGTATATGATTGATTTGGGACGGGAAATCATAATTGTATTGATTCATGCTAGTGGGGATACTTAATTCTGAATGTTTTTAGTTATATGATTAATACAAAGTATTTGCTTTAGTATAAGTTTAGGTAAACAATCTCTAAATTTTTATTGTGTTACATTACTTAGTTAAATCGAGTCAAGAATTACTAGTGATTGATACCTTTGTCTCTGTGGGATCGACTCTGACTTACCCTACTACATAGTTAGAAGGATTTGTTAGAAATTATTATTTGATAGGTACGCGACAGCCTTGTCAAATTTTTGGCGCCGCTGTCAGGGATAGAGCGGTATTAGATTAGTAGATTTTTGAGTTAGTTTAGCTATGTCTTTTAGTCGTGTGCTTCGGCTATTATTCCCTTGTTATTTGATATTGGGTTTCCAGTTTTCTTCTTGCATGCAAACTCGAAGTTCAGGTACTGAATACTTGATTGCTTTTAATCCTGAAATTGAAGCTACAGCAAGAAGACAAGCAGGTGCACGAAGAAAATAAAAAGACAAGGAAGTTATGGGTGAACCAGCTAAAGCTCTCAATGAGCAGGGTATGCCAGATACTAAGGTTGTACTCTCCAGTATTCTCAGACAGAACTGTAAAATATTCTCAGACAGAGCTCATGTTGAATGATGGAATTGACAAAAAGATTAGGGTGTTTAGAACGGATCGGGGGGGGCAAAATTTCGCTCCATAGAGTTCAACAGTTATTGTGCAGGCGCTGGAATTACGAGGCACTACACAACCCCATACTCTTTGCAACAAAATGGAGTGGTAGAACGAAGGAATAGAACGGTGGCAGAAGTGGCATGAAGTTTTTTAAAGCATATGAAACTACCATTAGAGTTTTGGGGAGAAGCAATTCACCACTAAATATACATACTCAATCGATTACCAACTAGGGCATTAACAGGAATGACACCATATGAGGCATGGTACAAAAGAAAACCTAAAGTCGGTCACATTCGAGTGTTTGGATGTTTGGCTCACATGAAGGTTCTAGCAGAGAACACAAAAGAGTTGGATGATCGTAGTGTGGATGTGATTCACCTCGGTAAGGAACTTCGTACAAAAGCCTATAGGCTGTTTGATCCAGGAAATAATAAAGTTTTGATAAGTCGGGATGTTATATTCGAAGAAGAAAAATCTTGGTCCTGGAAGAAGCAACAAGAACAGATAGATATTGTTCGGGATGTGAACACCTTTACAATAGATGAGGACAATAATGCACGGAGCCTTGATGAGAATTTCGATGGAAACTTTGATGGTCACACCAGCAGTGCCTAGTCTTCGAATGCCTAGATTGATGAAGATACAGAGAATGCTGAAGTTTCTCGCAGCCCGTTGCCAACAACTAATGATCCTGATATGTATGATGGCAGAGCGGAACCGAAAAAATTCAGGTCAATTAACGATCTTTATAACAACACTGAGGAGGTAGAGTTACATGAAAAGCTGCTACTTATAGGGGCTGAGGAACCTGCAACCTTCAAGTTGGCAGTAAAAGAAAGTGAATGGAGATTGGTAATAAAAAAGGAGATGGAATCCATTGAAAAAAACAACACCTAGAGACTGACAGAATTACCAAAAGGCTCTAAGATTATCGGTTTAAAATGTATTTATAAGCCTAAAAAGGATGCAAGTGGAAGGATATTGAGGCACAAAGAACGATTGGTTTCCAAGGGATATGCACAGGAATATGGAGTTGATTTCGACGAAATTTTCGCACCTATAACACGGCTTGAGACAGTTCGCTTGGTGCTGACTCTTTTAGCTAAAAACAATTGGGAGGTGCATCTCTTAGATGTCAAAAAAGCATTCTTAAATGGGGAAATTCTTGAGGATGTTTACGTTGCACAACCAGAGGGTTTTGTCAAAAAGGGGCAAGAATAATTCGTCGTTTCCAAATTATTGAAGGCGCAGTATGGCTTTAGGCAAGCCCCACGTGTTGGTATGCGAAGCTGCACAAGTGTCTTGAGAGTCTGGGGTTCTCCCGTTGTCCATACGAACATGCAGTATATGTAAAAAAGGAGGGAACATACATTCTAATCATAGCAGTGTACGTGGATGACTTATTAATCACGGGGACTAATGTAGAAATCATCAAGGCATTCAAGAGACATATAAGTAAAATATTTGAAATGGGTGATCTTGGGCGGCTATAATACTATCTTGGGATTCAAGTGGAGAAAGGAGAAGGTTATATTCAACCTAAACAGTCCTCATATGCCAAGAAAATTCTGGAGAAGGCGGGCATGTCAGGATGCAATCCGACTAAATATCCCGCGGACCCGAAAGAATAGTTAACTAAGGATGAAAATGGTGAGCATGTGGATCCCACGATGTATAAAAGTATGGTAGGTGGTCTCAAATATCTTGTACACACCCGTACAGACATATCATATTTTGCGGGGATTGTCAGCCGCTTTATGGAGAGGCCTACTGTGGTACACCAGAAGGCAGTAAAACGTATTCTGCAATATCTACAAGGAACATTGAATTATGGTCTGGTGTACTCAAAAACCAATGACAATGATGTTCTTACAGGGTATTCAGATAGTGATCTTGCAGGACATGGATCTCGCAAAAGCAGAAATGTGTCACCTTATCTTCATGTGAGGCCGAGTTTATGGCCACTACAGTAGCAGCTTGTCAAGCTATTTGGCTCCGAAATTTGTTGGCAAAGATAACTGGGGAGTACATTGGGCCTGTAGTGACTTATATCGATAATAAATTAGCTATCGACTTGGCCAAGAATCCTGTGTTTCATGGGCGTAGTAAACACATAGATATTCGTTATCATTTTATTCGGGACTGTGTTGAAAAAGGTGAAATAATCGTGAAGCATGTGAGCTCTGCAAATCAACGTGCGGATGTTCTTACCAAAACTTTTACTACTCTGAAGTTCGAGAAGATGAGATGCTTACCTGGTGTAAAGAGTGTGCCTAAATACAATTCAGATTAAGGAGGTGATTGTTAGTAATTAATTTAAATTTATTTATTTATTTTAGTTTATCTTTGTTCCCTCCAACCTGCAAGACTCAGTTAGATGATAAGTGGAGTGTTGATTCATGAAATAAGTATAGGAGTAGTAGGTTGTTAGTTCCTATTTTCTAACTAGTTCATTTGTTCAACTTTAAGTATTGTATTGTATTCATTTTCGAAATAAGGAGAAAGGATTTCTACCAGGGTTACCATTTATTTTTCTCAGTTTCAAGTCATACAGCTTATATATATATTAGTATGTCTGTAATTTAATTACAAGACCTCTGTGCTTCCCAATTCCGAAAGGTTTATGAGCTCTTCCTAGTATACTTCGCAAAGGATCGTCTTCATTGTATAAAAAAGTCCGGTCCCAAGTCGAAAATAGTATTAAAATTTAATAATATGTGATTATTTTTTTTCATAATTTTATATTCCAATATATGGATCCCGATTTTCGTCAAAAGTTATAATTTTATTTAAATATACATTTTTATATAATATATGAAATATTTTTCCATATTAAGTTATCTAATATTTTCTTGTATAATATCTGTTTAATTATTTATTAACATGTTTACTATATTTATTTTATCGTAGTGATATTCGAATTATAAAAATACTTTCATCAAAAGATATAATATTAATAAATTGATAAGTTAATTTAGTTTGGAAAGCGTTAACTTACAATTTTAGTATATATTCTAATATTAAAAGAAGTTTGGTGTGTACAAGATAAATGTTTTAATTTAAAATAGAAAAAGTTTAAGTTGTGATAATATCAAAATTTTTGTTGTCCCAAATTCCAAGTACATGATTGCATTATATACACAAAACTTTCATGTTTTAAAACAATTATGCATGTTGTATTATTAAAATAACTTATGTAATAGTTGATGAATTATAAATAATTTTTTTTGCAAAATACCTATAATTATCAAAATTTATGAGGGCATTCTTGTATGTAACTATAATCTTTACAAATATTCATTGCTTGTACATAATAAAAGCAGCTAGTTTTTTTTAGGGTTAAGATATGTTGTAATTGTATGTAACTAAACTATTGGTGCCCTGCATTATGGTGTATTTTAAATACATTAAACATTTTGGTTTATATATGTGTACCTTATGAATAAATTTTAGATTGTTGTTGAATACTTAGTTATTTTGTACCTTATACCTTATAAATAACTATTACTAAGTTATTAATAGCTTTCACCTTATATACATAGGCCAAAGATTTCCCTGTTAATCTTTTCACAGTACTCACTCTGAATATTCATCGGCTGCTCCAAAGAAACATTGTTATTAACCTCACCAACCATCATTCTATCAGCAGTGTTTACATTGTATATCATTTCTCCGCATCCTCCAAAGGTGCTATCACCCCCTCCTGCACCACCACTGCTCATTCCATCAAACTTCATTCCATCAGACCAGGAAGTGCCCATGCTCTTCATTACCGCTGCATTGTTTGAATTACCTCCTGTCATCACAGCCTTCTGAAGGATAGAAGTGTCTGATAACTGAGCAGAAGCAGAATTACTGTAGTATAAACCTGAGCAAATAGAAGTTATAAACGGGAAAAACAAATTGAATTACTTGCTTTAACTCATAAGATTACACATGTTTTGGGTGTT
The DNA here is from genome assembly GCF_009905375.1 of Apium graveolens. Classification (NCBI taxonomy): domain Eukaryota; kingdom Viridiplantae; phylum Streptophyta; class Magnoliopsida; order Apiales; family Apiaceae; genus Apium; species Apium graveolens. The sequence goes on from NC_133647.1 coordinate 202,308,297, forward strand.
CCCATTACCTCTAAATTCATTGAGTGCATTGGTCAAGTCAGCACATCCATATATACCAAAATCAAACATGTTGTTGGTAGCAGTGTAGCTTGGAAAGCCATGAATCCCAGAGAATTTAGGGGCTCTCGGAAAATTTAATTTTTGCTCTGCACCAGAAAAAGCAGATTCAGTTGATCGCCATGATAGTAAACTGGTAACTGAATTAAGTCTTGTGGCACCAAGAGGAGTTGTGAATCAGTCACTTTCGTAAATGAAACTCCATTAATGGAGTTTAAGATGCAGATATGAAACATACAGCAATGATGATGATATTATTTTGTAACGAACAAGTTTATTTTTAGAACTTTCTCTCTGACTGACTTATATATGTGACACAAGACTCATTGTGAGCCACTTATCTGTAACTACCTTTTGCTGAGCTGTGTTGTGCTGGACCCGAGCTGTCATGTGCTGGACCTGAGCTGGCATATCAGACTTTAGCGTATTAGGCTTTACCATATCAGACTTTAGCATATCAGACTTTAGCATATCAGAACTTATTTCTTTTGAAGTGTCTGGCTGCAACTTTGGCTCTTGCTCTTTGTCTATATGCTTAACATCCCCCCTCAAGTTAGGAGGAGAAAACAGATGTAATATCCTGTAATTGTTAGAATTATATTGATAATAGAATAATAGAATAAAAAGTATTAAAAATTGATAAAAATTAGGATTTAAAATTGAATTAGACTAATGGGCCTAAAATTTGGATCAGTTTCTAAAATTCAGCAGTCTTGTAAAATTCATAGAAAATTCATTGTAAGTCGGAATTCAGTGATTCTGGACTTTTCGGAAAGATCTTTTTGTTCTCTACAACTTTCATGCTTTGTATTTTCCAGGAAAACGTCGTTTAAAGGGTCAAAAAAGCTCAATAAAGGTCTGATCAGAATTGGAGTCATGAAGAAGATCGAGATTTTAGATGTTTCATTTTTGATGGGTTAAGGATTGATTGTGTATTCTAATGTGAATTATCTGTTTGCGTGATTGAGGCAAGTAACTTTCATTGTTCTGTATTATTTGTTGCTTACGTGTATTTTGTAACTTGAATTATCGTGATTATTCGTTGTTCCGTATATTTTGTAACTTGAATTATCTGTTTGATTATCACTACAACATTTTTGCAATCATACAACTGTTTTTTTTTCATTGTCTGACAGGTAGAATTTCCGTTGTCTATCCAACACTCGTGTGATCGAAGGTTGGACAACGGTTGTTAATACAGTTGTAATAAGGGAGATTCAACAACGTTTTTCAATACTGGTTACAATCAATAAGGCACAACAGTTACTCTTTATTAACCATTGTTGGAACTTTATTAAAACAACTATTTCTTTATTCAACTGTTGTCTACCTAACTTAACAACAATGGTTTTGTAGAAAAACCATTGTTGTTACCTTATTTAATATTATCATAAACAACAGTTTATAAACTTCTTTTCTGAATATTTTTTTAAAAGACAATAGTGAAAATAATTTAAACTGTTGCAAAGAATATCAAAAGACAACAGTTTTTTTAAAAAAAATATGTGGAGTGAGACATACAACGGTTTTTATCATTTTTTAAGTGACTTTCACATAATTGTTTATAAAATTAATCTCATTATTTAAAATAAACCAATTTTAAAATAAAATTATATAATGATAATTCAATTGTTATTTCACAATTGAAATTAAATTTACAATACAAAGGTTCTCTACAAGAATTACAAGTATAACAAAGTTTCATTAAAATTCACCAACAAGTTGGTAGTTACCAGTAAAATTCACTTTCATGCCAATTAGGTCCAGTTCTTTAAAATGCATTAAACTGGCTCCATAATAAGCTTCATCAATAAATAGAATGTTACTAACTTCATAAGCAGATTTCCACTTCTCGTTATATAAAACTGATTTATATGGGGCTCTGTCACCTTGGCTAGTCCTTAGCTATTGCCCACCTTTGATTCTACCAGCTCTCTTAGCAGGGGGAAACTTTAAGTCTTGACCATTACTTCCAATCTCTAACCATCTGAATATTTCAATTCAGATGCTTTATAACCATTGTATAGCTGCAATGCTGAACTCTGCAAATAATAAATAAAAAACATAAAGTTGTGTAACAAATCATGTAAATATATAATAAGGATGAATTGATAATCTACGCGTCTAAGAACGTGTTCAATATAAAATGAAGATTACAGAATGGATCAGTGCTTATTAAATAGAGACGCAATTCAAATAAATGCAATCCAAGTTGAGAATCTTACCTACAAGGTGATTTACTAAGGAACCATTTGGCATGTATTCGTAGACTAAGATTTTTTGTTGGCCATCAGCACAATATCCCAAAAGATTGACAAGGTTTGGATGGTGAACAATACTAAGTGTCAAAATCTCTGCTAGGAACTCTCGATTTCCTTGATATCCATTTATGTCAAGTTGCTTCACTGCGACAATCTGAAGGACACAACCAAAAGCAGAGTTAAGATTGAAAAAAATTGGTGCAAAGATGGAAGAAGAAGAAACAAAATAATTACTTTACTGGTGCGTGTTATCTGTCCTTTGTACACCCTCCCAAACCCTCATTCTCCTAATAGCAGATCAGGATGGAAGTTCTGTGTTCCAGCAGCTGGTGTTCTTCATGGAATCCGTACGCACAATTCTACAGCATATTACAGGAATTATTTAGGTTCCCCAGTCCCTTTTTTAGCAGTGGTTGTGAGCACACACACAACACATGGCTTGACATAAGTATGTGTAAGATGATTACCAACTAAATTGTGCTATTATTCAGAGGAATATAGATTAATATTATATGTGTTCTGCTATGCCTATAACCAAACTTGAATGTCAAAACTAATGGTTAGTGGCAAGCACACAATGCAATAAATTTGATGATTTTGCGGCTGATAAATCACCCATCATTTTCAACATTCACAACACAATCTTGAGCACATTTAAGAACCCATAACAGAAAAAAATAACCAGCATATAATTACAATCAGTGCATGCTCCTTTTATACTATTCACGACTCAAATATCATTTAATATAAAAAAAAGAACCCAACTCGCAGCATGTATCGCAGTTTTTGTTTTAATTCAACACAACTCTAGCAGCACATTTCTGCCATTAAAATAGACCACCCAAGTTTTACCCAGAGAGAGAGAGATCAAATTTAAGACCGACGCAACGAAAATCATATATTTTCAATTCAAAGAAGATAAACATAATGTATCAGAATTTGGAACAAGGAAACACATAATCAAAATATGCAAACATACTAAGTTATAAGTTGACAATAGTTTATAATGTTCTTGCAGACTAGCTTACATTAAATCTTGCATCTCTCAGATAATTAGAATTATAACAATTTAACAGGAGCAGTTACAGGCTTTTACCTGACAAGGCCCAAGTTGAGTATACACGAAGAAGTCTGTGGCCAAGATTTCTTCTTGGCCTTCATCAACAAAACTCTAGCCCAAGCAATCCATCCTTCCCATGACATTCTCTTGTCCCATGGACTTCCCCACTCTAGCAGAAATGTCAAGCCTTTCTCAGCTTCTTTCTCAGCCTCTTCATATCTGCACCTCCAGTCCTCCACAGCTAACATTTGTAACAAATTAAACTAAATTCAACTAAAAAACTACAATTGCCTAACAAACACAAAAGACATTAGAATTAAAGCTAAAAAACATCAATCATGACACCATATTTCATTTCATTTGAGCTTAACAGAGCAAATTGAAAAAATACAAATTGCAAATTGTGAAGATATAAATACCTTGGGACGTCTATCAATGAAGAATTTAATGAGCATCTTGAACCCTAATTTAACATCCTTCCACTCCTCCAAATCACAAAACCCTAACAAAATCCCCAAAATCCTAACCACGACTCTCAAACTCGGGGCTGGTTCCAATGACGACAATGGCGGCGACGGAGGCGACGGAGGCGACGGAGCTGGTTCCAATGACGGCGATTGCGGCGGTTTCAAGGGTTTCGAGTTAGGGTGAAATGGAGGAGACTGAGAAGGGATTTCGGGTCAGGTTGGTGAGAGTAGGGAATGGGCTGGGCTTAATCGATGTGATTTTGAAAATAAAAAGGTAAGAAACCGGAGATAGAAGAGTGGCAGAGGAACAATGAGGGAGATGAAGGCGGTCAGAGATAAGATGGGAAAGGGAAAGGGAAATTGGGGGATCACACAAAAAATGAATTAAAGGAAAAAAGGGAGAGATAAGGGGGGAAATGAAATTTGGAGGAAGGGGGAAATGAAATTTCATTGGAGGGAATGGAAAAATTGGGTGATAATGGGAAAATAATTTAATAAATATTTTAATTTATAATTTTTTTTAATATTTTAATTAAATTTATCGTATTATATATTTATCGTATTATACTTAATTATATTTGTCGTAGTTTAATTATATTTGTCGTATTTTAATTATATTTATCGTAGTTTTACTGGATTTTTCTAATACTGACATGCAAGATTAATTTCAAATTTGTTAATAATTTTTTCTTTTGACTAAAATTGATATATCTTAACATCCGTATGGTTGGATCTTCGAAAAAACCAATTTAAAAAATAATCTTGTGAATCGGGAACGAGTCTCGTTGTCGGGAGTGTAAGTTTTACAAGAATTTTCTAATCCTGACATGCAAGATAAATTTTAAATTTGTTAATAATTTTTTCATAAGACTAAAATTGATATATCTTAACATCCGTACGGTTGGATGGTTGAAAAAAATATTTTAAAAATTAATCTTGTGAATCCGGAACGAGTCTCGTTGTTGAGAGTGGTACTTTTATTAGAATTTTCTAATCCTGACATGCAAGATGAATTTTAAATTTATTAATAATTTTTTATTATTTTTTTAAATGGATAAAATAAATATATTTTAACATCCGTACGGTTGGATCGTCCAAAAAATCATTTTAAAAAACTATGTTGTCAATCAGCAATGAATCTTGTTTCACGGATTTGTACCTTTACCTCATTTTTCTTATAAAGTCAAGCAAGATAAATTTTGAAATTTTTAATTATTTTTTTACATGGCTAAAATCAATATATTTTAATATCCGTACGGTTGGATCGTCCAAAAAATCATTTCAAAAAATTATTTCGTTAATCAGCAACGAATCTTGTTTTAGGGAGTTGTGCTTTTACCGGATTTTTCTAATCCTGGTCGTGCAAGATGAATTTTAAATTTTTTAATAATTTTTTCATATGACTAAAATCGATATATCTTAACATCCGTACGGTCGGATCGTCGAAAAAATCATTTTAAAAATCAATCTTGTATATCGGGAACGAGTCCCGTTGTCGGGAGGGGTACTTTTACCGAATTTTTCTAATCCTGACGTGCAAGATGAATTTCAAATTTTTTAATAATTTTTTCATATGACTAAAATCGATATATCTTAACATCCGTACGGTCGGATCGTCGAAACAATCATTTTAAAAATCAATCTTATAAATCAGGAGCGAGTCTCGTTGTCGGGAGGGGTACTTTTATCGGATTTTTCTAATCCTGACGTGCAAGATGAATTTCAAATTTTTTAATAATTTTTTCATATGACTAAAATCGATATATCTTAACATCCGTACAGTCGGATCGTCGAAAAAATCATTTTAAAAATCAATCTTGTATATCGGGAACGAGTCCCGTTGTCGGGAGGGGTACTTTTACCGGATTTTTCTAATCCTGACGTGCAAGATGAATTTCAAATTTTTTAATAATTTTTTCATATGACTAAAATCGATATATCTTAACATCCGTACGGTCGGATCGTCGAAACAATCATTTTAAAAATCAATCTTGTAAATCAGGAACGAGTCTCGTTGTCGGGAGGGGTACTTTTATCGGATTTTTCTAATCCTGACGTGCAAGATGAATTTCAAATTTTTTAATAATTTTTTCATATGACTAAAATCGATATATCTTAACATCCGTACGGTCGGATCGTCAAAAAAATCATTTTAATAATCAATCTTGTATATCGGGAACGAGTCCCGTTGTCGGGAGGGGTACTTTTACCGGATTTTTCTAATCCTGACGTGCAAGATGAATTTCAAATTTTTTAATAATTTTTTCATATGACTAAAATCGATATATCTTAACATCCGTACGGTCGGATCGTCGAAACAATCATTTTAAAAATTAATCTTGTAAATCGGGAACGAGTCTCGTTGTCGGGAGGGGTACTTTTATCGGATTTTTCTAATCCTGACGTGCAAGATGAATTTCAAATTTTTTAATAATTTTTTCATATGACTAAAATCGATATATCTTAACATCCGTACGGTCGGATCGTCGAAAAAATCATTTTAAAAATTAATCTTGTAAATCGGGAACGAGTCTCGTTCACGATAACGAGACTCGTTCCTGATTTACAAGATTAATTTTTGAAATTATTTTTTCGACGATCGAACCATACGGATGTTAAGATATATCAATTTTAGTGATATGAAATTTTTTTTAACAAATTTGAAATCCATCTTGCATGTCAGGATTAGAAGAATCTAGTAAAAGTACTAGTCCCGAAATGAGACTCGTTCCCGATTTACAAAATTAATTTTTTAAAATAATTTTCTCAATGATCCAATCATACCGATGTTAAGATATATCGATTTTGGTCATATGAAAAAATTGTTAAAAAAATTAAAATTCATCTTGCATGATATAAATAGAAATATTAAAATATTTTGACACTAATCATTATAAAAATAAATAAAAAAATAAAAAATATTATACTCACTTTCATTTAATTCTTTCCCTTGGTCACTCAATCATTTCCCCCTTCACAAAATTTTTTCCCCCTTTACTTCTAAATCTGATAAAATGTATCCCCCTTTTACTTTCAATCTCAGTCCTCATCTTCAATTATAACATAGTGATGGGCTTCTATAGTGAATTGTTGGGCGGTCATTTTCCCCCCAAAATAAAAAACTCCTCAATAATACTTTTCTCTCTGCCGCTGTCTTTTCTCTATCGATGCTCTCTTTCCCTCTCTCCCACTCTCTCTATGAAAGCATGAATTTTTGGTGTTTCAGGACTCCGAAATTCTTTCTCTCCACTGGACATGTCTATGGCTCCGATTTGGGGCTCCTATTAAATAAAAAGAAACAAGTGCTTTAGAAAGTAAAGACCCCAGCTCTGTTACTTTTGGTGCTCCTAGGTAAGCTTCTTTTTTCAAATCCTTATCTTTATTTTACATGCAATTTGAATTATTGGGTGTGGATCTGAAATGGGCTTTTATTGTTTCTTGCTAATTTAGAGCAAATAATTTTTTTTGTTGGTATGTGGAAATGAGATAAAGATTGATTCTTTGATGACCCATTTTAGTTAGTGTTAATGGGTTTTGTTTGTTTTTCTGTTTAATGCTTTTTTGATAAATCTTGGGTTCCTTACAGGCTCATTTTGTAGGAAAGTTTGTGTCTTTCTTCTTGGTAAGGTAGATTCTGATTGTGGTTAGTTGGTATCGTTTATTTGTTTGTTACGATGAGATTAATTGTTGGAGTTTAGTGATAGTTTGGAGCAGGCTATAAGGTAGTAGTTGTTATAAGTAAGACTAAAGGTCGAATACCGGAGTCTGTTGTTTTCTACTTAAATATGAATCATATGAAAAAGTGACTAAATTTCGTATTTGTTTTTTAGATCCTGGAAGCTGAGCTACAACAGGTAGCAGCAGTGATGGGACTAGAGGATGAAATATAAATCACAGAGGACATTGGCATGGAAGATGCTTTCTAGCAACTAGTTCTGAACTGAAACAGAATCCTTGGATCCGCATTGTAGCTAAATTTCAAAAGCTGCCTGTATTTGTTATTAAGGTATCCTGGCAAGTGGCATTACAGTTTTCTAGTTGGTTAAACAATGATTTTGTTTATCTCACTCTCAATTTGGTTTAAGATTTTCTTGACATGCAAACTATTACTTTGTTTATCTCAGTTTCAACCTGATCTATGTTTGTCTAAATATGCAGTCAAGTAACATGTCACAACTGGTCAAGGCTATCTGCATGATTCTGGATAAGTGATACTATTGAATATCAGATTCCCAACAAGACTAGATCTAGTGACCAAGTGACACTTGCTTTTTCAAATAAATATAGTTCAGTAAAGTGATTGTACAAAACACCTTGACTTACATCGACACTCGACAATTTCTATGCTATGCTATGAAAGTAGTCAGCCCATATTCCTATTTAACAAAACATAAAGGTTGTATTTGAAATGCGAGATAAATACACCTGACACTACAATTTAGTCTTACATTCTGCTAGAGTATCTCCGGATCCCGGGAGCAGGTACCATGTCGTCTTTGAGTCGGGAACTAGTTTTCCTGATACAGCAATTCTTGGACGAGGAGAAATTCAAAGATACCGTTCATAAGTAAGTTATTTAACATATCTTATCTTAGATTTTCGGCTCTATCCTGTTGCTAATTTATTATATTTTTCAATGTAGGATCTTATATAAATTTATTCGATGGATGTGCAACTTATTTTTTTCAGTTTTGTAAATTGTTATGTGTATTAGTCCTTCTTCAAGACAAAAATTGAAGTCTTCAGGTTTCAAGAACTGCTTAGATTAGACTTTTTTAGTTCATTTGTTATGTTCCAATTTTAGATAGTCAATCATTGATCATATTAAGAAAAACATAAGATGAAAAGATTTGAACTATCTGGCACTAGCATAGTTGGAAAGAATAGTTGGAATCTTGATGTAGTTGGAAGGACTAATCATTCTATTTAATGTAGTTGCCGGCCTCACTTTAACTGGCTACTTGGAATTTGGAATAACTAAGGGAGGCGGAAAGTATGGTAATGAGGGTCTGTCATTTGGAAATGGTGAAGTTGTTGAATCGGATAAAGCAGTTGTTGTTGCTGATGATGCGCGGTGTTCAAAAACTGGAGTGTCGATTCTTGGACAGGGTGGACATGCTGTTGATGCTGCAGTAGTAACTGCTTTGTGCCTAGGTGTTGTTAATGCAATGTCTAGTGGGATTGGTGGTGGAGGTTTTATGGTTGTTCGGTCTTCAGCAACTTCACGAACAGAGGCAATCAATATGAGGGAGACTGCTCCTATAGCTTCTTGTCATTTGGAAATGGTGAAGTTGTTGAATCGGATAAAGCAGTTGTTGCTGCTGATGATGCGCGGTGTTCAAAAACTGGAGTGTCGATTCTTGGACAGGGTGGACATGCTGTTGATGCTGCAGTAGCAACTGCTTTATGCCTAGGTGTTGTTAATGCAATGGCTAGTGGGATTGGTGGTGGAGGTTTTATGGTTGTTCGGTCATCAGCAACTTCACGAACAAAGGTAATCAATATGAGGGAGACTGCTCCTATAGCTTCTTCCCAGTTTATTGGAATGTTAAGTTTCTGTTATAGCATTTATTTGGTAAACCAGAGTTTTTGTTACCAGTGATGATGATAATTACCTCAAACCAATTACCGGAGGCTCTTCACTGGACTTGTAGTATTATGGCATTGTGATTAATTTGTGTATTTTTCAATTCATAGATGAACTTGTAAATTTGTAAAAATATTTAGTTTGTTGATGAATGTATACGTGTCCAGGTTTACTCTCTTTATAGTAATGCAAGAGCTGCAAAATGCGGTCTCCATAAAATGGAGATTGCATTTTGCAGCTTTGTATTACTATAAAGAGAGTACACTTTGATTTGTATGTATTTATCGCCAAACTTTTAGTTTAATAGTTGAACTCGTCCATTTGAGGTAGTATTTTTGGTTTTTGATTTGGTTCATGATTTTTTGATTGTTAGTTTGTTGGTCGAATGATTCATGGTTTGGAAATTTCTTGGTTAAATGTTTTTGGATCTGTTTTGTGGGGACTTGCATATATGCAAGTCAATTTTTTTTTTACCATTACTCAACAGACAACGGTTACTGTCACAATGTGTAAAACAATCATCTGAATAAGGTGTTCAGACAACAAGACACAAGACCGGTTGTTTGAACCTCATTTACCCAACACTACTAATAACCATTGTCTGTGAGCTTTCCTTTTAATAATGGTATGTAAAATCCATTGTTTGATGTTCAATAAGATAAGTGTTATAATAAACACTTGTCTAAATTACACAACATAAGGCCAAAAACTGTGGTCTCACACTACCATAAGTTAGCTTATTAACAACGGTTTTTGACTGTTATGTGAAAGATTTATGACAACAGTGCAGAATCCGAACTGTTGTCTATCTCGGTAAGAGGATGCCACAGAGACAAGTCTTTCAAAAAACAGCTATAACCGTTGTTCTACATGTACTCCAACAACAGTTTTTCGAGGAAAGGAAATTCACAGTTGTCTACGAATTTGGGGCAACAGTTTTTTTGTCAACCGTTGTTTCATAGGTGTTGTCTGATTGCAAATTTCTTGTAGTGTATGCAAGTGAATCTTTATTGCTCCGTATTATTATGTAATGTATCTTATATTATTTGATTCATGTGCTGAAATATTTGTTTTGATTGTCGTATGTATGAAATTAATATGTGATTGATAAGAAACGAATTCAAATAAAGCCCTAGTCTTAATCATGTATAAGAATTAGAATCCGATCACTGGACAGTGTGATACTTAGAACTTAGAACTAGTTTGTGCACATTCCGGAACACATCGATACCTTGTCAAGCTTTGGTTGCACTTGACGAGGGACGTGAACTAGCCCCCCATCGAATAAGAATTAGAACCCGGTCACTTGGGAAGTGTGGCATAAAGTATAAGATGCCGGTCACTGGCAAAGTGTGGCATAAGGTGTGATTTAGGACTGTGGGACTAAAGATAAGAATTTGTTATTAAGATTTATTGATTGATTAAGAATTTTGATTATGTGGATTATAGAATGTGTTTGATTATTATTATTGATTATATCGTGTGCATCTTTGTTCATCTTGTTATCGAATATATGCGTGATTTTGTGTGATCTGTGTTATGTGTCAAGCATGTTTAAATTATATTTTCGAAAAAGATTTAAAATATTCTTTTAAGCCGTCAAACGGTAGTTGCTTGCTGGGCTTCGCCGCTCATTCTTTTAATATTTCAGGTTTCGTCTAAAACACTCGAGTTGGTTAGTATTGGAGTTCGAGGACCTTAGATTTGGAGTTGATTGACTTTTGGGCTTCCGTTACCTGCGGTTTTGTAATAGTCTCCTTTGTAATTGAATTTTGGATTAGTAAATTGTATTTTGTATTACTTTTGATTTAGAATTAATGGTCCGGAACTGCGAGCTGTTACAGTTGGTATCAGAGGAGGCTGCCTTTCGGAGTGTATTAGGTATGAGACTAGTACATTCCCTAGGATTCGATCTTGTGGATCATAGTTTGACCTTCGGTAGATCAAAGGGTAGACATTTCATGAATTTTAGGATTGTTGTAAATTTGGGGACCAAATTCTTTTTAAGGAGGGTAGTATGTAATATCCCGTAATTGTTAGAATAAAAAGTATTAAAAATTGATAAAAATTAGGATTTAAAGTTGAATTAGACTAATGGGCCTAAAATTTGGATCAGATGCTAATATGAATAACATGTATTTTAAGATATAGGGTTTTGTACTGTTATAAATACATCATATTCGTCCTCCTCATTTTAATCATTAAAATTCGTAGGTCTTTATTCATAAAATTCAGCAGTCTTGTAAAATTCGTAGAAAATTCATCATTAGTCAAAATTCAGTGATTTTAGACTTTTCGGAAAGATCTTTTCGTTCTCTACAACTTTCTTGCTTTGAGTTTTCCAGGAAAATGTCGTTTAATAGGTCAAAAATGATCAATAAAGGTCTGATCAGAATTGGAGTCATGGAGAAGATCGAGATTTTAGATGTTTCGTTTTTGATGGGTTGCTAAGGATTGATTGTGTATTCTAATGTGAATTATCTGTTTGCGTGATTGAGGCAAGTAACTTTCGTTGCACTGTATTATTTGTTGCTTACGTGTTCTGTAAGTGATTATTCGTTGTTCCGTATATTTTGTAACTTAAATTATCTGTTTGATTACGCAAGTGAATCTTTATTGCTCCGTATTATTGTGTAATGTATCTTATATTGTTTGATTTATGTGGTCAAATATTTGTTTTGATTGTCGTATGTATGAAATTAATATGTGATTGATAAGAAACGAATTCAAATAAATCCCCAGTCTTAATCACGTATAAGAATTAGAATCCGATCACTGGATAGTGTGATACTTAGAACTTAGAACTAGTTTGCGCACGTTTCGGAACACATCGATACCTTGTCAAACTTTGGTTGCACTTGACGAGGGACGTGAACTAGCCCCCCATCGAATAAGAATTAGAACCCGGTCACTTGAGAAGTGTGGCATAAAGTATAAGATGCCGGTCACTGGCAAAGTGTGGCATAATGTGTGATTTAGGACTGTGGGACTAAAGATAAGAATTTGTTATTAAGATTTATTGATTGATTAAGAATTTTGATTATGTGGATTATAAAATGTGTTTGATTATGATTATTGATTATATCGTTTGCATCTTTGTTCACCTTGTTATCGAATATATGTGTGATTTTGTGTGATCTGTGTTATGTGTCAAGAATGTTTAAATTCTATTTTTGAAAAAGATTTAAAATATTATTTTGATCCGTCAAACGGTAGTTGCTTGCTGAACTTCGCCGCTCATTCTTTTAATATTTCAGGTTTCGTCTAAAAGAATCGAGTTGGTTAGTATTGGAGTTCGAGGACCTTAGATTTGGAGTTGATTGACTTTTGGGCTTCCGTTACCTGCGCTTTTGTAATAGTCTCCTTTGTAATTGAATTTTGGATTAGTAATTTATATTAGTTTTAGATTTAGAATTAATGGTCCGGAAGTGCGAGCCGTTACAACAGATTACAAACTCCTAACTTGGAGTTAAAGAAAAATAGCTGAGCAGAAGATAAGGCCTTTGTAAAAATATCCGCAGGTTGTAAAGAAGTGCTGATGTAGGTTGGTTGAATCATGCCCAGTTGTAACTTCTCTCTAACCAAATGACAATCTAACTCAATATGTTTTGTTCTTTCATGAAAAACTGAGTTGGAAGCAATATAAATGGTTGACTTATTGTCACAATAAAGAGTAACAGGAGTAAGAGACTGGATTTGAAAAGTTTTAAACGAATTCAACAACCAAGTCAGTTCACAACAAGTATATGCCATACTTTTGTACTCAGCTTCAGCTGATGACCTGGAAATAGTGTGTTGTTTCTTGCACTTCCAGGAAATTAAAGAATTTCCAAACTTTACACAGTAGCCAGTAAGAGAATGTCTAGAAGATTTATCACCTGCCCAATTTGAATCACAGTAAGCAGATAGAGACATTGGATTATGAGAAGGCATTAAAATAGCTTGGCCAGGAGCATTTTTGAGATATCTAACAATCTTATGAGCAGCTCGTAAATGATCAGACCTAGGAGTTGCTATAAATTGTGATAATACTTGGACAGAGTAACAAATATCAGGCCTGGTGACTGTAAGATATAGTAATCTTTCCATAATTCTTCTATAGGAAGAGGCACTACAATCAGGTAAAAGAGGACTGACATTATCTTGGAGATCATGATTTTTCTCAATAGGAATCTTGGATGGTTTAGCAGCTAGGAAGCCTGTATCCTTGAGCATATCAAGAGTATACTGACTTTGATGTAAGTAGATTCCAGCCGAAGACCTGAAAACCTCAATGCCAAGGAAGTATTTAAGGGAGCCCGAATCTTTAACTTTGTAGCCAAAAAATCAATAACTTGCTGCATAAGAGACTTGGATGAGCCTGTTAATAGGATGTCATCCACATAGACTAAGACTGCCACAAATTTATTGTTGGATGTCAATGTGAACAAGCTGTTGTCCGAATGTGAATTACTGCAACCATACTCTATTAAAACCTTGGAGAATTTAGTGGACCAACATCTTGGAGCTTGTTTAAAACCATACAAAGACTTTTGGAGTTTGCAAACAAAACTAGAAGGATCTGTGATGCAAGTAAGATCAACACAGGTGGACAACTGAAGATATCCAGGTGGAAGTCTCATATATACAGTTTCATTCAAATCACCATGTAAGAAGGCATTTGTAATGTCCAACTGAGAAATTGGCCACTCTTTAGTAGCTGCAACAACAATAAGTAATCTGATAGTAGTAATTTTAGCAACTGGTGTATAAGTTTTAAAATAATCCAATCCATAAGTCTGAGTGAAGCCTTTGTCCACTAATCTTGCTTTGTACCTTTCAATACTCCCATCTGGCTTGTATTTGATTTTGAACAGCCATTTGCAATCTACTATATGCTGATTATGTGGTTTAGGAATAATTTTCCAGGTGCTGTTACTCTCTAGTGCATTCAGCTCAATTTTCATAGCTTGCAACCAGTTGTGATCAGTAGAAGCTTGTTTATAGTTGTTTATAGGATTAATGAACCTGCAGCCGAGCCCATACTCACAGAGGCAGGGTTACTCGCAGCAAGTGCATCGCTAACAACGGTCGACATCAATGTATGTTATCTTTTATTTCCGGTCATAATTTCTCTTTACTTCTGTTCTAAAATTTATATTCAATCTTGTTCTTTAGGGGATGCATAATTTTGGAATTTGCAAACGTCATGAAATGAAGGGAGAGAAAACAAGATGTTCATGTAACACTTATCAGAATCCTTATTTTTCAAACTTATCTTAAACATAATTTCATCTCTAATTAATATTTGAAGTGTGAGAAGCACATGTTGAAGAATAATAGATAATAAAACGCGGATGTGTCGTCGGAATACGAAAATTGAAAATCTTTAGATATAGATTAATTAAAGTGTGGAGCCAAATTGGAACAGCTTTCGAGTCCACTTCACTATTCACTTTTGAAGCTGCAAGACCACCCTTATTTATGCAGGCACCTAAAGCACACCAAGGCTTTCAAGATCTGTAAAAACAAACAATTTATAGCTATATTTCAACTACGTGAACATCATCTTCAACCTAATACTAGCAACTTCCTATCTGCAGCCTTAAATTTGATCAATATCAGCTTCTACTCAAATAGTTTAAGCAAGAGTACAAATAATAATTCATGTTTCTTGATACCTAATCATCATGAAATTGAAGGAAAATACAAGCATCTGTTTACAACACTACTCACGATCATAAAAAGTAAACTGCAGCTACAATGCCACCAACAGTAGCTCGGATGGGCTCTTCAAGAAACAACACAAGTGTGCTGCAAAAATAGATAATTTTCAAGAATTTTTTAAAAATATCTTTTTGAAACATGATTAGCAAAAATAATATATTTTCTAATAATTTTTGCAATATTTTACTTGTAAAGAACATAAGTGGTCTCTAATTCTCGGTCTCCATGGAATTTAAGTCTTACTTTAAATTAAAAGTTTGACATAAATAAAAGATTTAACAAGAAATTCACCATAATTAAATAAGGACAGACCAAGAAAGGCAATCTGTACAAAAGTAATTATGTTGAGGAGAGGAAGCATGGAAGTCATCTATTCTATCCTTTTTTGACGACCTTTTTTTATAATTAAATATCGTTCTTTCTTTCAAATTTTAATGAATTATAAGAGTGGATTTATTCCTCAACACAAACAATTATAATATATATGGTTGTGTCTAACCTGTCTTATTTTTTTTTCTTGTTGTTAGCTTATGATTTTTGTTGGTGTAGGCATATGTGTGTAGCAACAAGATATATGCTTTGTCCTATTAATGGAATGAAGGTAAAACTCCAATTTAGACCAATAAGATATATGCTTTGTCCTGTTAATGGAATGAATGTAAAACTCCAATTTAGACTCGTTGAATTTGTTCGGTTCACTACAAGAAAATAAGGCTAAATACAACTGCACAAATACAACCGGTGTCAATTTCAAAAACTTTCGGTTGAATTTAAGGACACGACTCGTATTTAAATACGGTTGCATTACGCGGTCGAGTTTAGTTATAATTGCAACTGAATAAATACAATCATATTTATATGCAACCATATACAGTTGAGTTTAGCCGTGCTCCTAAATTCAACCGCACTAAGTCGAATTTAGCCTTGCCAAAAAAATGGAGGGAATTTTCCCGCCAACGAATTCTTTTGACACTACTAAATTCAACAGATTTCGGTAGAATTCGATTTTTAAGAAAGGCGGGAAATTTTCAGGAAAAAAATTGAATAAAATCTACACAAAAAATAAATTTTAGTTCTTGAAAAAATGATCAATATGGTAAGAGCATTTTTAAATTTCTTTTATTTGTTGCAAAACAAAAATTGGAAATTTATAAAAGTGGCTTGAAAATGTTTTGAGTAATAATTAGAGATCGTAGTTAGATATTTATGGTTTAAGTAATGATTATATTTTGAGTTTCAATTTATTTTCTATTTTTTTTAGTTATAATCCAACTATACAGATTTGAAAATTGTCAAAAATAAAAATGTTTAGGGAAACAATTAAGTAATTTGAAAAAAAAACTTTTGTCACATCACTAAAATATATAGATCTTGATATTCGTATAGTTGGATCATTCATTAATATTTTTAAGAAAATAGAAACATCAATATGAGATTAAACACTATTTAGAAGTAGTGGTTCAACAACTAGTTCGCTATTAAAAAAATAAACCAAATATATTTATATTTCTCTAAAAAAAATTTTATTTTACTAAAATATACAGATCTTTACAGCCGTACGGTTGGATTATTCATTAATATTTTTAAAAAAAATCAGAACATCAATATGGGATTAAACACTAGTTACAAGTACTCGTGAAACTACTAATTGACTATAAAAAAAGCAAACCAAATATATTTATTTTTTTCTAATTTTTTTATATCACTAAAATAGATAGATCTTTACATCCGTAGCGTTGGATCATTCATTAATATTTAAAAAAAATCTAAACATCAATATGGGATTAAACACTAAATAGAAGTAGTCGTCAAAATACTAGTTGGCTATTAAGAAAGCAAACCGGATATATTTATTTTTTCTCTAAATTTTTTGTCAGATCACTAAAATATATAGATCTTGACATCTGTATCTTTGGATTATTCGTTAAGATTTTAAAAAAATTGAAACAATAATTTGGGATTAAACACTAGTTAGAAGTACTGGTGAAACTACTAGTTGACTATAAAAAAAACAAATAATATATATTTATTTTTTTCTAAATTTTTTTGTCTTGTCACTAAAATATATAGATCTTTACATCCGTACGGTTGGATCATTCATTAATATTTTAAGAAAAATCGAAACATCAATATGGATTAAACACTAGTTAAAATTATTTGTGAAACTACTAGTTGACCATTAAAAAAGCAAACCAAATATATTTATATTTTTATAAAAAAATTTATATCACTAAAATATATAGATCTTAACATCCGTACGGTTGGATCATTCATTAATATCTTAAAAAAAATCAGAACATCAATATGGGATTAAACACTAGTTAGAAGTACTAGTATAACTACTAATTGACTATAAAAAAAAGCAAACCAAATATTTTTTTTTTTCTATTTTTTTGCGATTTCACTAAAATTATATAGATTTTTACATCCATATGGTTATATCATTCGTAAATATTTTAAAAAAAATCGAAACATTAATATGGGATTAAACACTACTTAGAAGTACTGGTCAAACTACTAGTTGACTATTAAAAAAGCAAACCAAATATATTATTTTTTTCTAAATTTTTGTCATATCACTAAAATATATAGATGTTGAAATCCGTACGGTTGGATCATTCATTAATATTTAAAAAAAATTGAAACATCAATATGGGATTAAACACTAGTTAGAAGTACTCGTCAAACTACTAGTTGACTATTAAAAAAGCAAACCAAATATATTTATATATTTCTAATTTTTTTTCGTATCACTAAAATCTATATATATATATATATTTACATCTGTACAGTTAGATCATTCATTAATTTTTAAAAAAAAATTGAAACATTAATGAGATTAAACACTAGTTAGAAGTACTGGTCAAACTACTAGTTGACTATTAAAAAAATAAACCAAATATATTTATTTTTTTCTAAGATTTTTGTCATACCACAAAAGTATATGACTTGTTAAATTTCAGTTTTCACAAAAAATAACCTGGTAAGAGATTCTTCAAATTTCTTTTATTCGCTGCATTACAAAAACTGGAAATTTGTCAAATTACAATAATTATATATTTTTTGAAAGGTTTAGTAAGAATTTGTCAAATTCTTAATTTGTCTAAATAACCATTTTTTCTTAACAGTTTTTAGTCCCATATTGATGCCTTCAATTTTTTAAAAAGTTATTTATGAATGATCTAACCGTACAGATGTGATTATCTATATATTTTAGTGATATGAGAGATATTTTAGAAAGAAGTGTATGCAAAAGATTAACTAATTTAAATATTTATATCTTAATTATTTTACAAAATTAAATTTAGGGTTTAAGATTTTAACCCTAAAATATTCCACCTATCATTAGGAATTGATAATGAACGATCACCGATGTTAAAATAATTAAAAAAAGAGTTATATACAAAATTTTAAGATTTTTTACTCACTAAATTTTAATTATTTTAACAAATAAGGTATAAATTTTTAAGTCCTCCCATAAGAAATCTTAATTATCATAACATAAATATTTAAATTGACACTCTTAAATTCAACGGAATGGGGGAATGGGGTTGAATTTAATGTCATGTCACTCATCCGTGTGAATAAGATCCAACCTACCAAATTTAACTATAAAACTAAATTTAATGATCAACTTTAGATTTACTAGTCAAAACAGTAAAAAACTATAAAATAAAATACTATAACCCCCACCACCTCTTCCCTGTTTCCTCCACCCACCCCCTCTCCCTCGTTTCCCTCGACCCTCTTTCTTTCACCAAACTTAATATGTACCATGCTTCCTTGTTCCAGACGAATTTCTACCTTGCTTCCGTGCTTAGTGTTTCGCTTATCGGATTAAGGGCTTTGTCTAAGTTGTTGCCTCCTGCTTTTCTGTTTGAGATTACATCTCCTAGGTTGGCTTGCATGTTTGTGTTGTTGGTTACACCATTATAACATCAGTAATGGTGATCTAGATGTGCGTGTGGATAGAAAGAGGCCTGAACTGTAGCATTGGTGGATCAGAAACCGGGGCATGTGCCTGGAAGAAAAGGCCTGATAATCTTTTCACAATACTCACTCTGAATATTCATCGGCTGCTCCGAAGAAACATTGTTATTAACCTCACCAACCATCATTCTATCAGCATTGTTTACATTGTACATCATTTCTGGGCATCCTCCAAAGGTCCTATCACCCCCTCCTGCACCACCACTGCTCATTCCATCACACAAGGAAGTGCCCATGCTCTTGATTACGGCTGCATTGTTTGAATTATCTCCTGTCATCACAGCCTTCTGAAGGATAGAAGTGTCTGATAACTGACAGATGCAGAATTACTGTAGTATAAACTAAACTGGAGCTCAAAGAAGTTATTGATAGGATATATATTTATATATATTTTATATGATTTTATTCCTCATATTTATTATATTTTGTATTGATTTGGATTTTTATTAATTAGATTTTAATGTTTTGTTGTAGGAAGAAAGGAAATCCTAAACTTGGATGGATTGGAGAATTATAGTTTAATTTGGAGATTTATTAGAAAGAAATTTGGATTTGTTGGACTCTTTGGGCCATATCTTGAATTCTAGAAGTCAGAATTGGACGATTTAACACCCCATGCGAAGCTAACGGAATTATCTTTAATTTTAAAGACGTCCAAGTATCAAATTACAAATGAAGAGGTCCAGAATTATTGGAGAAAATTTAGCTGCGAATTTTCCTTTAGAAACCCAATCAATTTAGGATTCATACTTGTATATTCCTAAAAGCATTAAAAGACTTATATTATATACACATATACATATACAGAAGTAGGAGATCACTATTTTTCTTCTTGTAAAAAAAGATTGAAGGTTTTCTTCTATATTCTCGTCAATATCAATTAAATGTTCTTATTGTATTATATTATGTGTTTTGTTGATCTAGTTATGTGTGAGTGGATTTTTAAATCTCGGGTCAAGTTGAACCTTAGTTATGATTGATGTACGATTTTCTCAATCCCCCCAATTTAGTTATATTACATGTTCTTGTTTATTGAGTTGTGCTTAATTAACAATTACATGTCAGACGTGATTATGTGTATTGTTTGAACCCAATATCTATTTATCAACGAAAGTTGGACTTAGGTGGTTGTTATTTATCCAATAAGGATATGAACTTCTCCATGAAAATAGGTAGAACGAATTGTTAGGAAGTTAGGATGTTGTGTTTAATGTCTTTAAATTGCATGATACCATGAAAATAAGTTTGATTTTATTTTATAGGGCGCGTCTTTCTCTTGAGTAGTATATGATTGATATGGGGCGGGAAATCATATTTGTATTGATTCATACTAGTGGGGATACTTAACTCTCGATGTTTTTAGTTATTTAATTAATAAAATATATTTGCTTTAGTATAATTTTAGGTAAACAATCTCTAAATTTTTATTGTGTTACATTGCTTCATTAAATCGAGTCAAGAATTACTACTGAATGGTACCTTTGTCTCTGTGGGATCGACTCTGACTTACCCTACTACATAGTTAGAAGGATTTGTTAAGAATTATTTGATAGGTACGCGACATCCTTGTCAAATGTTTAGCGCCGCTTCCGGGGACAAAGAGGTATTAGATTAGTAAATTTTTGAGTTAGTTTAGCTAAGTCTTTTAGTCCTGTGCTTCGACTATTATTCCCTTGTTATTTGATATTGGGTTTCCAGTTTTCTTCTTGTATGCAAACTCGAAGTTCAGGTACTGAATACTTGATTGCTGTTAATCCTGAAATTGAAGCTACAGCAAGAAGACAAGCAAATGCACGAAGAAAACAAAAAGACAAGGAAGTTATGGGTGAACCAGCTAAAGCTCTCAATGAGCAGGGTATGCCAGATACTAAGGACATACTCTCGAGTATTCTCAGACAAAACTGTAAAATATCCTCTTGGGGTACTTGAAAATGTTCCTCTCAAAGTTGGTAAATTTTATATACCATGTGATTTTGTCGTCATGGAGATAGAAGAATATGCAAATATTCCTATCATTCTTGGGAGACCTTTCTTAGCTACAGCCTTAGCTATAATTGACATAAAGAATGGGAGAGGAGAAGATGGAATTCAAGATGTAATTAATTAACTATAAATTAATTATTAATTTTTGATGATCTATCGAGACTACTAAAATTATTAATTTTTGTTTAATTACTGTTACTAGCAGACTACAAAAATTACTAAAGCTTCGAGTTCAAGCGAAAACACAAACACAAATTAGACAAGTTGTATAGAAGTGCATATGCAATGGTGTTTAAGACTGTTAAACAGTGATGCATAATTAAAATTAGGTTTCAAGGCATAAATATTAAAACCACCCTATATATATAATACAACTTCCTACTCTATATGCATACAGGTAAAAAAAGTAGACAACTTCATAACAATTAACAACATACAAAGAATCACATATAAGACTAAACTAGTAGAAATCAAAAACATACAAGGAAAGAGTATTTACAAGGAAAGAGTATTTGCCCTAAAAGCAGGCTGATAATATGCTGGAGCTCCACCTTTCTCACCGCCAAATTCTCTAGGTGGTCCTCTTGGGCCAGCACGATACCCATCTCTGTCATCAAACCTAGGTCGATCCCCCTCAAATCTCGGAAGACCCCTACCAAAATCCATCCAACCAATCCAAACTACATTAATCAGAACATAATCTGACATAAAAAACCAAATTACATAAACTATATTATCCAGTGTTAAAAATATACAAAAATTAGCAACAAAAATTAGCAACAAATCTCATTTACTTGTTATTAATCCAAACACAGTAAATCTAATTTAACAATTTCGAAAAAATCAGAAAGAAAAAGCAAAGATGAGATTTCCAATTAGCTTCTGATCTCTCTTCTGCTCACTCAAAGTCGAATCATCCTACAACAACAATAGATAACAATATCACAATTTATTTAATAAAAATACACATTAACAATATTGATAGCATAGGGATTAACTGAAAAGAGTACCTAATAGCATAGTGGAATTGTCGATGAAATCAATCGCCCATCTTAGTGCTACTCCTTTACCTTTCTCCAATTAAGGCTTGTATATTAGAGAGAGAAAAATGGGGCGAGAGAATATCATAGTGAAAAATGGGAAAATAAAATTAGAGAAAGGGGGATGTAAATCGATTGTGTTTTTGTTTTGGGGGGGAAAATACCGCCTTATTTTTCACCTCAGAGAACGTGCATAATTTTTAACTTTTTTATTTTAGTTTTTCATATTGATTGATTATTAAAAAATATTTGTGTTATATATAAAATTAAAGTAATATCTTATGTATTTTTATTTAGAAAAAAAAACTTATTTTTTTATATTATATATGATATTTATAATCATGAATAATACATAATATAATTTTAAATATAATTTTATGATGATATTTTAATTTTAATATTTTTTAAAATTAAAAAAGTTACTAATGTAACACCAGGTGATGGTGTTACATGTTCGGCAACACCAGCATTTTTGTGTAACACTAGTTTATAACTGTTGTAACACTAATTCAGAGGTGTTACAATCGAACAAATTTTTTTAACTAATGTAACACTTCTTGTAACACTTGCATTACAGTAGGCCACTTATGGCGTAGTGAAGCGTACAACATCACTTGGTCTATGGTATGCAAGGGAAGCTGATTTTGAATTATATGGATATTCAGATGCTGACTTTGCTGGATGAAAAATAGACAGGAAGAGTACCTCTGGAAGTTGTCAGTTTTTGGGAGGAAGATTAGTCTCATGGTACAGTAAGAAGCAGAAATCCATTTCTACTTCAACTTCTAAAGCTGAATACATTGCAGCTGGAAGCTACTGTGCTCAGCTACTATGGATGAGGAACCAACTCATGGACTATAGATTATCATTTTCTAAAATTCCTATTCATAAGGTGGGGCTTTCTTATCATCCCCAAACAAGTGGTCAAGTGGAGGTCTCTAATAGTGAAATCAAGACTATCTTGGAGAAGACGGTCGCAGAATGAAGGAAAGATTGGTCTATCAAGCTTGATGATGCACTTTGGGCGTATAGAACTGCATTCAAAACATCTACTGGCACAACTCCGTACAGATTGGTCTATATTTAAAGCATGTCATCTACCGGTTGGATTGGAACGTCATGCATTTTGGGCTATCAAAAGTCTCAATTTTGATTTTCCAGCAGCAGGCGAGAAAAGACTTCTCCAACTTAACGAGCTAGATGAGTTTCGTTTTAAAGCTTATAACAATTCCAAACTCTACAAGGAGAAAACAGAAAGATGGCACTAAAAAGGGCTACTACGAAGAGAATTCAAAGAAGAAGATTTAGTTCTTCTTTTTAATTCAAGGTTGATACCTTTTCTAGGAAAGCTTTGTTCTATGTGTCTGGTCCATTTAAGGTTATTAAAGTTTATCCGTATGGCTCTGTTGAATTGTTGGATACATATGGAGGATCATTTAAGGGGAATCAACAAAGAGTTAAACATTACCGAGTTGGTGAGCCGATCGAAGAGAAAGTGGATATTCCGCTTTCTACCCCTTCTCCAAAATGATTGATAAGGAGGTTGAGTTAAAGACTTTAAAAAAGCGCTTCATGGGAGGCAACCCAATGTGTTGGTAATGTAATTTATTGTATTATTATTATTATTATTATTATTATTATTATTATTGTTGTACTATTATTGTTATTAAATATTTTTGTATTTTTAGGAGAGTAGTTTATTTTTGTATTTTATTTAACTCCCGCAAGGTGACTTGATGATTTTGTGTGAAGTGTTTCAAGAATAATTTGTGTAAAATTTGTATTTTTGAAAAAAAAAGGAATAGATGATAGTGAAACCGGGGTGCAATTTTTCTCACACGTGGAGGAAGAATCTGTTTGTTGAAAAGAACCCCACGGTGCACGAGTCGCCTGTTTATGCTTCCACTCACACTACATTATTGTGCACACATATGTTATAGAAGTTGGGCTGGACATTTTTAGATGAGGCCCATCAACTCCTTATGCTGTTGCTGCTGCCAATCTATTCACATGGGCTGGGCTTTTATAAATGAGGCCCATCAACTCATTTTGATGTTGCTGCTGCCAATCTATTCACATGCAGTACCTCCTGCATGAGAGTCCCTTGTTATCATTCCTAACCATCTGGGCAATTTTGCACTTGGTGTTCTAATGTGTACTCACATTAATATATCCTTAAGATGGGCCTGCACTTAAATTTTGGAAGTTTCCTTTCTTTATTCATTTTGGGCCACCACTTCGTGCTTATGCACTAGGGGAGTATTTCTAAACTTTTATTTGTATTTTTTTATATTCTGTTTGTATTTTTTTCAGATTTTATTAATTAAATATTATATTATATTATATATTGATTGAGGACGATGAACCATTTAAGTCTGAGAATGTGTTCTTAATATTTAAAAAAATTCTAAAGAAATTAATTTTTTTAAAAAAGTTGTATATAATTGTCTTGTCTCAAGAGTATGTTAGAGTGGATAAGTACACATAGTGTAGATTTATTTAGCATGATTAATTCCGAGTTTTATATTTATAAAAATCATTTGATGCATGATAATTCCCTGTGTATGCTTACAAAAATTTTAAAACTTGAGATGCTTCTTAGTCAATTTTAGTGAGTCGAGCATGCTTTCACATTGTGAGAATATGAGCCTAATTTATTATTGGTACATTATATATCAATTCATTTTTTTTTGTGATGTTCATCATTAGGCATGTTGCTCTAGAACTTGCTTTAAACCGTTTTCAAACTACATGATATGTGTATCCATGAATATGATAAAGGAACTAGGATTAACCTTATTACACCAAAATAATACCCATGATAAATAATCCTTAGTGAACCCCCTTAAGCTTATATATGTTTCTTTCATATATCACCGATCTAAAATTCTTGAGCCTACTTGTTCTTTCTTATCTTGATTTACTGGTAGAGCATATTGATTCAAGTTCATGGTTGGTGAATATTTAGTGTGGGAATATATTTGTTAAAGAGTTACAATTTGGTGGGAATTAATATGATGAAGCAACTTGATCTTAGAAAAAAATATTATAGTATCGAGTCCTCTTTTGAGATCAATGGGTAGAAAATGCAATGTCATATGAAAAGGACGATCAATGTACATGTGCTAGTATTATGCACAATCTTGGTGACTTTTCACTGCACTTGATTACTGGAGAATGACTTGACTTTGAAAAAAAACTTGAAAAAAGAAGATCAAGTACGATTTGTGTTCATTGATTATTACAATGTGAAACAGGGGAAGTACCTAGTTATATGTACTTAACTTTAACATGATATACTTTTCATGTTGGGTGCCTAAATTAAAAGTGAACATTATGCTCAATTAGTTTATCATACTTAGCCATATGTTTGCTTATTTCTTTGATTCCCTACCCTTTACCTAATCCTCGTTACAACCTATGACAAAGACCTTTTTTATTCAAGTATGCATATATACGAAGTACTGGAGATTTGGTGGGCAACCAAGCATATGGTAGCACATGTAATTTGATTGAACTTGAGTGAAACACTTACACCTATATACTTGTGTGAGTTGAGAGTCATATGATATTTCTATCCATAACGGACTTACTTACTGAATATGGTTTGATGTCTATTTCATGATATTTTTGTCTACCAAGATATTGTGTGCATACTTGGATTATTATGTGTTAATGATAACTAAACTAAGAGTACTTGTACTTTCAGACAATTTCGTGATGTTATGTGAATGAGATTTACGATGTGTGGAGTACTATAGTATGTTTCATGCTTGAGAGAATTGGTGATTGAAAATATTTGATTTTTTGGGTATATCTTCTATAAAACCTCACGAGACAAAACTCGTCCTGCTAAGGATGTCTGGGGTTTAACGGCTTGTTGTACTCAATGCAATCGTGTTATCTACAAAAGTGGAGTTAGTTAGTTAGTTAATATTAGTTTTTTTCCTTCTTTGCCCGAGGACGAGCAATATGATAAGTGTGGGGATGTTTGATAGGGTATATATTTATATATATTTTATATGATTTTATTACTCATATTTATTATATTTTGTATTGATTTGTATTTTTATTAATTAGATTTTAATGTTTTATTGCAGGAAGCAAGGAAATCCTAAACTTGGATGGATTGGAGAATTCGAGTTTAATTTGAAGATTTATTAGAAGGTTATCTTGAGTTCTAGAAGTCAGAATTGGACGATTTAATAGCCCACGCGAAGCTAACAGGATTATCTTTAATTCTAAAGCGGTCCAAGTATCAAATTACTACTGGAGCGGCCCAGAATTATTGGAGAAATGTCAGCTGCGAATTTTTCTTTAGAAACCCAATCAATTTAGGAATCGTACTTGTATATTCCTAGAAGCATTAAAATACTTATATTATATAAATATATACATATAGAGAAGGAGGATATCACTATTTTTCTTCTTGTAAAAAAAGATTGAAGGTTTTCTTCTCTATTCTCATCAATATCAATTATGTGTTCTTATAATATTATGTGTTTTGTTAATTTAGCTATGTCTGAGTAGGTTTTTAAATCTAGGGTCAAGTTAAACCCTAGTTATGATTGATGTATAATTTTCCCAATCCCTCCAATTTAGTTATATTACATGTTCTTGCTTATTGACTTGTGCTTAATTAACAATTACATGTCAGACGTGAATATGTGTATTGTTTGAACCCAATATCTATTTATGAACCAAAGTTGGACTTAGGTGGTTGTGATTTATTCAATAAGGACATGAACTTCTTCATGAAAATATGTAGAATGAATTGTTAAGAAGGTAGGAGGTTGTGTTTAATGTCTTTAAATTGCATGATACCATGAAAATATGCCTGATTGTATTTTAGAGAAGCAATTAATACTCGAGAGAGGTTATTGGTATTTTATAGGGCGCCACTTTCTTCTTGAGTAGTATATGATTGATTTGGGGTGAGAAATCATAATTGTATTGATTCATGTTTGTGGGGATACTTAACTCTGGATGTTTTTAGTTATTTGATTAATACAACGTTTTTGTTTTAGTATAATTTTAGTTAAATAATCAATAAATTTTTTATTGTGTTACATTGCTTAATTAGTTAAATCGAGTCAAGAATTACTAGTGACTGTGGGATCGACTCTGACTTACCCTACTACATAGTTACAAGGATTTTTTAGAAATTATTATTTAATAGGTAAGCGACAGCCTTCTCAGTTATAAACCGGAAAAATAAATTGAATTACTTACTTTCACTCATAAGAATACACATGTTGTGTGTGTTCCAATTACCTGTAAATTCATTGAGTGCACTGGTCAAGTCAGCACCTCCATATATACCAAAATTAAACATGTTGTTGGTAGCGGTGTAGCTTGGAAAGCCATGCATTCCAGAGAATTTAGAGGCCCTCGGTTAAGTTTTTGCTCTGCACCAGAAAAAACAGATTCAGTTGATCGCTATGATAGTAAACTGGTAACTGAATTAAGTCTTGTGGAACCAAGAGCAGATGAGAACCACTGCTGGTTCTCCAGGATTAATAAACCTGTAGGAGAGCCCATACTTAGGGAGGCAGGGTTACTCGTAGCAAGTGCATCGCATAATGAATGATGACACATAAAACCTAAGGTGGGGTTTCAGGTATATTTTGAATATATAATTACTATAATATTTACTAATATTGACTGCTTGTAAGTAACCATAATCTTTACAAATATTCTTTTCTTATACATAATTAAAGCAACTGCTTTTTTTTAGGGTTAAGTTATGTTGTGATTGTAGGTAACTAAACTATGGGCGGCCATTTTTTTAGGGTTACGGTATATTTTAAATACATTAACCATTTTGGTTTTAGATATCTGTGTCTTATGAATAAGTTTTAGATGGTTGTTGAATACTTAATTATTTTGTACCTTATACCTTATTAACGTTTACTAAGTTATTGATAGCTTTAACCTTATATACATAAGAATTTTTGCCATAATAAATTAGTTAGATGTAATAATAAAATTATTGCCATACTATAGTTCAATAAGGACATAAAAACTTTCACCATAAATGAAGATTAAAAAAGATGATTGAACAGAGATAAAATATCCAGAAAACTTTAGTTGATACAGAAAAAAAACTTTAGAAAGCAAGGAAAAAGGAGTTTTTCCCAGCGCTTGCTGATCTGTTAAAAGATTTAAGGGTGGCTAAAAATCCATGCATCACCTACAAAATAATTAAAGTACTTATTTACTTTTATACGTGTACTGTAACTTTGGTAAATGAATTTCCTATATTTTACATAAATTTGTTTTCTTGCTAAATATTATTGAAAAAGAGAGCTTCATAATCTCCTATGTTGTGATCATTATGACATCAGTAATGGTGATCTAGATGTGTGTGTGGATAGAAAGACGCCTGAACTGTAGCATTGGTCGATCAGAAACAGGGGCATGTGCCGGGAAGAAAAGGCCTGATTATGTTGTAGGTTCACTGTCTAGCATCTCGGTCCCCATTCGGTTACCATTGTTATCCACCATTACATCACCACTCAAGTTGTCCCAATTCCCAGGCCAAGGATTTCATCGGCTGCTCCAAAGAAACATTGTTATTAACCTCACCAACCATCATTCTATTGCAGTGTTTACATTGTATATTATTTCTCCGCATCCTCCAAAGGTGCTATCACCCCCTCCTGTACTACCACTGCTCATTCCATCAAACTTCATTCCATCAGACCAGGAAGTGCCCATGCTCTTCATTACCGCTGCATTGTTTGAATTAACTCCTGTCATCACAGCCTTCTGAAGGATAGAAGTGTCTTATAACTGAGCAGAAGCAGAATTATCATAGTATAAACTGGAGCAAATAGAAGTTATAAACGGGAAAAACAAATTGAAATACTTACTTGAGTGCATTGGTCAAGCCAGCACCTCCATATATACCAAAATTAAACATGTTATTGGTAGCGGTGTAGCTTGGAAAGCCATGAATCCCAGAGAATTTAGAGGCTCTCGGAAAATTTAGTTTTTGCTCTGCACCAGAAAAAGCAGATTCAGTTGATCGCCATAATAGTAAACTAGTAACTGAATTAACTCCTGTGGCACCAAGAGGAGATGTGAATCGCTGATGGTTGCCCAGGATTAATATACTCACTTTTTTTAATATCAGAATGAAACAGCCTTCAAAGAAACAAAGATGCACTGTCTTCTTATATAATTTTATATATTCGTGTAGCACCATATATAAACGCCTAATCATAATACAAATGCACGATGCTGAAAATGCAAAACTATGTACCTAAAAAATATTAAAAACTTCTTCTATCTTCATGCTCAACAAAATTTTTTGCATAGGTGCTATGCTTTTTTTCCTGCTTATTATGATTCGAGGCTTCAACATTTGAGCGATATTAGTAGGCCGAACTTTTGTTGGAAATAATCAAAACATTCTTCCTAGCTGTCTCTTTGGAAGCCACGTTGGTTTGATAGTGAACAAGTCGTAGTGATCGTTGAGGATGTTTAGGAGTTGTTTGAATAACAGAAGAAGTGGAGATCTTGTAGGAGTCTGTTGCTATTTTTCTGGTAGTTCAGTAGAGTAGTAATTTTTTTTTTATGTAAGTTTCTATTTATGCCCAGTAAGTTACGAATAACTTAATAAAACCTTTGTCTTTCTTTCCTCATATGCTTGTTGTTATAGTCTGAGACCAATACATCAGTTTTGTGCTGGGATTTAATTTCTACACTTGGTATCAGAGCAAGTAATCGGCGTATGCCCAAGTATATGCCAAGAACAGTTTCGATGGAGGCAATGAAAAGCAAAGACGGAACGGTGGCACTAAGCTACCCCATGCTGACGAAAAGCAACTACACAGTATGGGCAATGAAGATGAGAGCGTTCATGAGGGCACATGGAATATGGGATGCAATCGAGCCCATAGATCCAAAGGGTGTTGTTGATGAAAAGGTGGACAGGGTAGCGCTTGCAGCTGTGTACCAAGCTATCCCTGAGGACATCTTATTGGCAGTGGCTGAAAAGACAACAGCCAAAAGCACTTGGGAAGCAATAAAGATGATGTGTCAAGGAGCAGAGAGAGTCAAGACAGCCAGGATCCAAACTCTGAAAACTGAGTTTGAGACCCTGAGGATGAAAGAAACTGAGGGAATTGATGAATTCAGCATGACTCTGAGTGGCTTGGTAACCAATATCCGGGCGTTGGGTGAAACGGTGCAAGAGAGCCACATAGTAAAGAAATTATTGAGGGCGGTGCCAAACAGGTTTCTTCAGATAACCTCAGCAATGGAACAATTCGGAAAAATCGATGAGATGTCATTTGAAGAAGCTGTTGGATCTCTGAAAGCACATGAAGAAAAATTGCAGGGCCAAGTGGAGAAGGGCATTGGGCAATTGTTACTAACAGAAGATGAGTGGATGAAATGCGAGACAAATGAGGGACAATTGCTCTTGACAAAAGAAGAATGGCAAAGGAGGTCGAATAAAGGTGGTACAGAGGGCTCACCAAACCAGAAAATTCGAGGCAATTTTCAAGGAGTTCGTGGAGTTCGTGACAGGAGTAGAGTGAAGTGTTTTAATTGCGGAGGACTTGGACATTTTTCTATCGAATGTCGAAAACCAAAGCGAGAGAAGGAGCCCAAGCAAGAGGCAAACCTAACGCAGATTCAAGATGATGAACCTACATTGTTGCTTAACGAAACAGATAAGAAATCATTTCTGATTAATGAGGAAGAAGTAACGTCAAAGTTGGTTAATAACGAGGATACAAGGAGTGATTCAAATCTGTGGTATTTGGACAACGGAGCAAGTAATCATATGACATGGCAGCGGTCAAAGTTTAGGGAGCTCGATGAAAACATTACTGGACAGGTTAAGTTTGGAGATGGCTCAGTGGTAGACATCAAGGGTAGAGGCACAGTGGTATTCAGATGCAAGAATGGCGAAGACATGGTGTTCAATCAGGTATACTTTATTCCGAACTTATGCAGCAATATTATAAGCCTCAGACAGTTAGCTGAAAAAGGAAATAAAGTTATTTTAAATGGATTGTATTTATGGATTTATGATCAACAAAAACGATTGGTTATGAAAGTGAAGAAATCTGCCAACCAACTATACAAAATAATTCTTGAGACCAGTATGAGTAAATGTTTTATGTCAAAATTGGAGGAAGAATCCTGGCGTTGGCATAGTCGTCTTGGCCATGTGAATTTTCAGGCCATGACACTGATGTCATCGAAACACATGGTACATGGAATACCGGAGTTAGGCCAGCCAAAAGGCGTGTGTTCTGGTTGTTTGATGGCTAAGCAGACTAGGAGAAGTTTCCCAAGTCAAACGAGTTTTCGAGCCAGTCATCCCCTGGAATTAATCCATGGAGATTTGTGTGGCCCAATATCGCCGGAAATGAAAGGTGGAAACAGGTATTTTATGTTACTTGTGGATGACTATACTCGAGTAATGTGGGCGTACATGTTGGTCACTAAAGATGAGGCTTTGGAGGCTTTTAAGAAATTCAGAGTACTAGTCGAGACAAGTACTGAACACAAGGTCAAGATGTTAAGAACGGACAGAGGTGGCGAGTTTTGCTCGAATCGATTTGCTGCATATTGTGAAGATACGGGAGTAGCAAGGCAGTACACGACTCCGTACACCCCGCAACAAAATGGGGTGGTGGAGCGTAGAAACCGTACGGTTGTAGCCATGGCAAGAAGTTTTCTTAAGGAGAAGAAGTTACCTTCGTCTTTATGGGGAGAAGCTGTACGACATTCTGTCTACGTTCTAAACAGGTTGCCCACGAGATCTTTGTCAGAGAAAACGCCCTATGAGGCATGGACTGGCACCAAACCAGACCTTGGTCACCTGCGCGTGTTCGGTTGTGCTGCATATATGAAGGTACCTGCAAATCAAATCACCAAACTGGATGATAGAAGCAGAATGGTGGTGTATTTGGGTCTTGAACCAGGGACAAAAGGGTGCAGGCTGTACGATCCAGAGAGTGGAAAAATCATGGTAAGTCGAGATGTGGTATGTGATGAATCAAAGGGTTGGTCTTGGCAAGTACAACAGTGTGGGTCTCAGATGGTGCAAGGGTCGTTTGTAGTCTCCAGTATGACAAGTGGGGTGCTTACGACTGCAGAATCTGAGGGACACGAACAAGAACCTGTAATACCTGTAAGTAGCAGAAGTGAGAGTGAAAATTCAGTGACTATACCACAGACACCAGGAACCGGGGAGAGCAATTTTGAGTCAGAACCATCAAGTATTTCAAGCAGCAGCACCGAGCCTGTGAAGTTTCGATTATTGAGTGATATTTATGATGAAGCACCTGAGGTGGAGTTGGAGAACGAGCTGTTGTTGGCTGGAATTGATGAACCATCCAACTTTAGTCAAGTTGTGACAGAGGGGACATGGAAGAAGGCTATGGAGCAAGAAATAGAAGCAATTGAGAAGAATCGAACTTGGAAGCTAGTCGAATTACCATCAGGTCATAAACCGATTGGTTTGAAATGGGTGTATAAGCTCAAGAGGGATGCAAATGGTAACGTAATCAAACACAAAGCTCGCCTGGTTGCGAAAGGCTATGTACAAAAACAGGGCATTGATTACGATGAAGTATTCGCTCCAGTAACAAGACTTGAGACAGTAAGATTGTTATTGGCATTGGCAGCGGAAAATGAATGGGAGGTGCATCACTTGGACGTGAAATCAGCCTTTTTGAATGGAGAATTACAAGAAATTGTGTATGTAAAACAGCCCGAGGGTTTCGTTAAGGAGAATGAAGAGCACAAGGTATATCAGTTAATCAAAGCACTATATGGGTTACGACAAGCTCCTCGAGCTTGGTATTCAAAACTAAATAAGTGCCTCATAACTCTTGGTTTCGCAAAATGCCCCTATGAACATGCCGTGTATGTCAGGCGAGAGGGAGATGAAGTTCTAATTGTTGGAGTCTACGTTGATGATTTATTGGTAACAGGGACGAGTATTTCGAGTATTCAGAGGTTTAAAGATCAGATGGCTGCAGAATTCGAAATGAGTGACCTTGGTAAACTCATGCATTACTTAGGTATCGAAGTTGACCAACAGAAGGGGTTTATTCAACTGAAATAAACGACGTATGCAAAGCGTTTACTTGAAAAGGCGGGATTGGCAGACTGCAATTCAGTGAAATATCCTATGGAACCCAGACAGCAAATTGACAGGGATGAAAAAGGGAAGGAAGTTAATCCCACTGTGTTTAAAAGTCTCATTAGTGGGTTAAGAGATCTGGTGCATACTCGCCCAGATATCGCATATCCTGTTGGCATTATTAGCAGATTTATGGAGCGTCCTACAACTCTTCACTTGAGTGTAGCAAGACGTATACTTCGGTACGTGAAAGGTACACTAAATTATGGTCTAGTTTATTCAAAAGGAACTGGGAATTATTTGTTGTCAGGGTATTCAGACAGTGATCTAGCCGGTAATATCGAAGACAGAAGGAGTACCGGGGGAATGGCTTTTTACTTAAACGAAAGCTTAATTACTTGGGTATCTCAGAAGCAGCGTTGTGTGGCGTTATCCTCTTGTGAGACCGAGTTTATGGCTGCAACTGTAGCAGCGTGCCAAGGGGTTTGGCTTCGCAATTTGCTCACAGAGATAAGTGATATACAACATGGACCTGTAGTGATTTATGTAGACAACAAGTCTGCAATTGATTTAGCAAGAAATCCGGTCTTCCATGGTCGTAGTAAACACATTGACATACGATATCACTTCATTAGAGAGTGCGTTGAAAGGGGAGAGATTTTGATTAAACATGTCAAGTCAGCGGAACAACGTGCTGATGTTTTAACGAAATCGTTGCCTGCAGTAAAGTTTGAAAAGATGCGAGCTCTATTGGGAATTCAGAAGTTGTCAGAGAAAGTTTAGATTATGGGAGAGAATGTTGGAAATAATCAAAACATTCTTCCTAGCTGTCTCTTTGGAAGCCACGTTGGTTTGATAGTGAACAAGTCGTAGTGATCGTTGAGGATGTTTAGGAGTTGTTTGAATAACAGAAGAAGTGGAGATCTTGTAGGAGTCTGTTGCTATTTTTCTGGTAGTTCAGTAGAGTAGTAATTTTGTTTTTATGTAAGTTTCTATTTATGCCCAGTAAGTTACGAATAACTTAATAAAACCTTTGTTTTTCTTTCCTCATATGCTTGCTGTTATAGTCTAAGACCAATACATCAGTTTTGTGCTGGGATTTAATTTCTACAACTTTGCCAGTGCTTTACTACATCCTTCAACATTCATCATTCCAATCACAGAAATTGAATTTTAACAACCGTCTACATCAATGTTTGTTATCTTTTGTTTTCAGTCATAATTTCTTTTTATTCTGTTCTAAAGTTTATATTCAATCTTGTTCTTAAGGTAATGCATAATTTTGGAATTTGCAAAAGTCATGAAATGAAGGGAGAGAAAACAAGATGTTCGTGTAACACTTATCAAAATCCTTATTTTTCAAACTTATGTTAAACATAATTTCATCTCTAATTAATTTAAGTATGAGAAGTACATGTTAAAAAAATAGATAATAAAAGGCCGAAGCGGCTAAATAGACCGAATTCAGTTGAATTAAGTAGAGCTGCTAAATTCAACCATTTCTGGTTGTAATTAAATTCGGTCGTATTTAGTCGGTTGTATTTGTTTCTAAATTTGATCCCGGTTATAATTATGCAGTTCTATTTAGCCTTATTTTCTTGTAGTGATAACTCTGTCTCTTCCCGGGTCTTCTCCTCTCTCATGTGAGCTCAAGCCCTGTCCACGTGGTGAATGATGTGCGGTTAAGCTGCGGTGTAGGGGACTCGGCAAAACAGAACCGGAGGGGGGGCTGCGTCCCCGCGGCAACTACGGTGTGAGAATAAGAATAGGGTGTCTTGAAGAAGAAAAGAGGGAAGAAGGAGCTATTCAAATATATATGTATAGTGGTGTGCGTATAGGTGTGTAGCAGTCAATATTTTCTAACCCCTAAAACCCTTTTCTTGGGGCCTTTTATAGGCCTCAAGATTTAGGGTTTTAGGGGTTTGTACCTCTTCATCCTATCATTATCGATTGGTGAGTGATTGGACGGATCAAATGGTAAGTGGGGCCCGGACGTCCCTTTGCAGCTGGGGTGACTTGGGGTCATACACCTGGATGGTTGGGATGTTGTTGTTCCATTTTTGGTAACATGAGATAATTGACATTTCTGACATTTTCACGTGTACTGGGGACTCGCTCCAGTTTGGGACTGGATTGCTTTCTACTTGGGCTTTTGTATCATTTTACTTGGGCCTCATTACTTTATGACCTATTACTTTGGTTTCTGTTAAAGGAATGTGACCAAAAAAGATCTCATACTGAACTGAAATTGAAATGCGGCCTAGATCAGTGGCTTTGGATTTTTTGGGGGCCTTCTTGGACCAAGTTAAAAACTTTGAGCTAGATTTTATTGTATAATTGTTACTAATTTATTTTTAACATTATGTTATTGTATGTTTTGGATTTCAGACTATTATGTTAAGTATGATTTTTGATCTACGGAACTAAAATACATAATTATATTTTCATTCATTAATCGTGTTTATAAGTTGACAATGTAGGCCAAGGCCGCTTTTACAAATTATGTATTACCATATATATATAAACCCTTCTTCTGGTGATTTGGCTATGCTTATGCTTTTTCAAGGGGTTTCTGTGTATATATATGTGTGTGCAGATCTATGCTTACGGTTTTTCAAGGGGTTTTTGTGTTTTTTTAAAAGGTTTAGATTGCAGTGAATATAGTTTCGTCCAAAATTCATTTAACAATGAATATAGTTTCGTCAGAGATCCATTTATTAATGATGATCCTTCAGGTTGCCTACGAATGCACATTCTATAAATTGACAACTCATATGCATATAGCAACAAAACTATGATACATAACAGGTTGCAAATATCTTTTGAGGTTGCAGGTAATACTTAAGGTATATGTCTCCTAGATCATAGAAACATAAATACCGAAACATAATTGTTATGACTGCAAATATTAGCTAGTAAATAAGCAGCACTTATAATGCCTATATTGTTTATAAACAAACACTAGTTAAGCAAGCAAATTTATGAAAAATGACATATTTAAAGAGAAAAGTTCCAGCAGAAGATTCTTAATTGGGAATGTAAACTGTGTCGTCGTGCTAGGACATAAACTCTTTTGAAGACAGTAGCTCAATCACTGCCAAGCTACAGTTTCGTGCGTATTCTTAATATCGTTAGGTTTGTGCAACAAGCTGGTGTGACTAATTAATAAAAATTGGTGGGTAACAAAAGGGGGATCAACTAGAAGAGTTGGCATTTATGTGCACGGGAAATGACAGGGATGTGATGGGCTTAGAAACCTGCACAATTTTAACTTAGCTATGCTTGGCAAACAACATTGGCTTCTGCTAACTAATCAAAACAGTTTAGTGGGGAGGATTCAGAAGGGTCGGTATTATGCTTCAGGAAACTTTTTTAATTCCAAGTTGGGCTAAGGAATTTGTGAGGAGGGGAGCTGTTCAGAGTGTGGGTTCAGGGTTCATTGTAGCATTTTGAACGATCTGTGGCTAACGGATAATACATAAAGAATCAGCATTAGACATCGCACATTAGACATCAGTCAGAAAAGTCACTGATGTTAAAAGCGTTTTTTACATCACATAAAAATTAAGTGATGTCTTTTTGGTATGTTTACATCAGCTTTTCAGTATAGCGATGTCTAAGTTATTCTTTTAAAAACTACGTTACATCAGTTAACATATAAACCGATGTCCAATTCACTTTTAAAATCGGTTGACATATAAACCGATGTCTAAGCTCAATTTTAAAAAATTAGAGCCCGCTGCTTCTCCCTTTTGCTCCCTCCCGCCTATCACTTATTCACTTTAATAAGATTATAACATAAAAATTAAAATAAATCAAAATCAAAACAAAAACAAAAAATTACAAAACAAAACGGGTTTTGCATTTTCAGACAAAACGCTCACCTCATTCCTCCTTTCTCTCGACCGCTCATAGCTAAACCTAGAACACTCAAATGTATTCAATTTCCGATTAGACCTTCAATCTCCAATTAAAGCTCTCAATTTCTTCAACTCATATCTTACTTTCTTACTGTCTTTCTTTCAAATGTTCTTTTTTCTCATTTGTTTCAATTTTTGTGACAGATTCGAAGATTAAGGAGTGAAGTGTGTTCATTGAAGTGTAAGGTGAGGAGTAGAGTTTGTTGGAGCTTAAATCTTGGAGCTAGGGGTTTGTTAAAGTTTAAAGCTCGGAGCTTAGAGTTAAGTTGGATTTTGGGCTTTGGAGTTAGTTTTTTGGATTTTGGAGATTGGTTTGTTAGGTATATTCTTCTTTACATATCTATTTATATTTGTTTGGGATGCATGTATATATTTGTGCAGTTGTATGTATGTATGTGCAATTGAAATATGTAGTTGTTGCATGTGTAGTTGTATGTGTAGTTATTTGTCTAAATCTGTTTGCAAATTATTTTCTTAGAAACTTTTGTATTTTTTTATGTTTTATAGACCCCTGTGAAGTTAAAATATGGATTTACATGTAATAACAAGTGCTTGTATATATTTGTGTTTGTGTAGTTTATAAATATATTGAGGTATAATGTGTTTCAACCCCGTAGAAAAGTGACTTGACATTTTACGGTGTCATCTTAGAAATATGGGAGCTAGATTATCATGCATTCAAAGCCGCGTTATTTTTATGTAATTGGGCAGATAATGACAACGGAATTAAGGTGGATGATCTTGGGTTCACATTTATCGATCTAAGTCGACAAGGCCACAAGAGAGATAAATATGTGTCTATGGATCAAGTAAAGCCAGTTTATTATATTGAAGATCCGGTGGATGCCAAGTGGTCCGTTGTATTAACCTCTACAACTCGAGACTACCAAGATGTGTGTAACGACGATGATTTAGGAGACACAACCATGGAAAATCCCCCATTCTGCTGCCAAATTCCTATATGTGATATCGGTGAAGATGTTGAAAAAAATATTAGAGAAAATATTAAGGGCACTTGGGTTAAGAAGTGACAATATTATTTGAAGTCATGTATTTGTTAATTCTGTGATGAGACTATTGTAATGTTACAATATTATTGAATTTCCTTTTTATTTGAATCATGTAAATTAAATTTGTTATAGCTTTATGACTGTGAAAATATTATTTGTAGTCATGTATCTCCTTTTTTATAACTGTTTAGCATTGTGTATGCCTATTGATATTATTTGAATTTTCGTATGTTTATGACTGTTTATGAATGCATAGTTACCGTGTTTGACTGTTTATAACTGTTTATGTATGCATATTTCACTAGTTTAGTTATGACTGTTTATAACTATTTATATATGCTTGTGACTAATGAAATATATGTTTCATTTTCAGATTGAAAAAGATAAGTGGCAAATAAAAAACAAAAATCTAAAGTACAATTCTAAGAAGGCCCCAACAAGTCAGATGAGGAGGTGGATAAAAGCTTGGAGTCGGAAACAAAACCTCAAGATGAAAATGTGCATTTTATGGAAGACATGCAAGCAACAGTCACTACTTCTGAAATTACAAAAAAAAGGTATGGATCTGCCCGAGGGGTTTCCGTTATGCACAAAGTGGTGGTGAGGAAGGCGCAGGGCAAGAAAACAAAGGTATCGTGCAATGCACATGGAGTTCCAGTCGGGAATGCAAGGCACAGTTTACAGTCCTACACCGGAATGTTCGCTAGGACGATGATTCCGATTGATTATCCTAACTGGTCAAAGGTACCCGCTGAACTAAAGGAGAAAATATGGATCGATGTGAAGGTATATAAATAAGCAATTTCTTATGCACTTTGTAAATTTTACATTTTCTTGTACTCATGTAGAGCATAACATTGGTTTCAGGAGACATTTAAAGTCCCCAAGCAACGTCAAAAGGGGCTGATCAGGTCTGCAGGAGCAAAGTGGAGAAATTTTAAAGAAAATTTCACAAGGGATTATGTGAAGCCGTATCTTGGACAGAAAAAGAAACTACGAAAGCCTCGAGTGAAGTATGCCTTTGTTGGTAAGGAGGCTTGGAAAAATTTTGTTGCTGAAAGGACTACCTTGACATGGAAGGTATACGCGAAAGAGATCGTGCACTTATATCTGTGTTTTATTTATGTTGTGAACTGATATTTTTGTATATTACAAATATTTTAGGAAAAATAGCATGTTAATATTATTTAAAATGCTTGTTGTAGTCACTTAGTGAAAAACAAATGGAGCGGGTGAGCAATCGAAAATATCCTCACCGCACATCTAGAAAGGGTTATGTTGGATTGTTGGAAGAAGAGGTAACCTTCGTTTAAGCATTGAACTTAAATAGTTGCATTCTACATATATTGTTGTTTTAATATTTTTTTGATTTTAATCAGCAAAAGGAAGGAACCTTGGCTCCCGATGAAGAACCTGATCGAGCTCTTATGTGGCACAAGGCTCGTAAGGGAAAAACTGATGATGAGGAGGTTGATCTAGAGCTAGCTGAAATAAGGAAAAGAATTGTGAGTATTTAACAAACAACGTTAATTTTTTTAATTTGATTCAATTCAGTTCTAATTTTAATATTTTTATGAGGAGGTTCATTCAGTTCTGATTTATATGTTAACATTCTCATGACAGGAGAATTTACTGGAGCTGCAAAGTAAGGGGGAATTCACTCCTTCTGGGAGTCAAGATGTGTTAACTACGGCCTTGCAAACTCTCGAACATTCGGGGAAGGTTCGAGGAGTTGGAGGCTTTGTTAGCCCATCAATTTTCTTTAATTTATCAAATGGAAAAAGAAGTAGAATAACCAAAGCTGAGCTGTTGGCCCGGGATCGTGATAGGGATGCAGAGTTGGAGAAGGCCAAGCAAGAGATGGCGAAGGAAATGGAGAAGACAAGGCAGGAGTTGGCTGAACTGAAGGGCTTGCTCAGTAAAGCAAATATTTCATCTCCTCTAGTCTCGGATAACACAAGTTGTGATGCAAGTGGTGTCAAAGAAGCCAAGGCAGGGGTGGCGAAAGACCTGGAACCACTTATGGTTGATGATCAAATGGATCCTTTTTCACCAAAGAACAATGTAAAATAAAAAGCACATTTATTTAATTTAGCTCAATATTATTCAAGCATTCGTCATAGTTACTCGTTAAATATATATGTGTGTAGGCTGGTCCACAAAAATGTGAGTTGGTTGTGGGCACAATAGAAAATAAGGTGGCATTTGGCTTGTTGTTTGACGATGATGACATGAACAAATCTATTCATGGATTGCCAATGCAGCCTGGTTCTGCTCGTGTCTCAGTAGATGGGCCAATCCAAGGACAAGCCAAGATTCCTGTTCTGGTAGTCGGTGAGATTGAAACAGTAGAGTAGGCTGTTGGCTCCTACGTCTCATGGCCCCACGACTTAGTCATATTCCCAGATGCCCCTGCTACCACGGTATATA
This sequence comes from Apium graveolens, assembly GCF_009905375.1. Taxonomy (NCBI): domain Eukaryota; kingdom Viridiplantae; phylum Streptophyta; class Magnoliopsida; order Apiales; family Apiaceae; genus Apium; species Apium graveolens. The sequence goes on from NC_133647.1 coordinate 202,348,921, forward strand.
TTTTTACATCTATGTTTTATTGGATCTCGCACTATTATATTAACTCTATATTTGTTTTAATAAATCCTATAATATGTTCAGAAAAGTAAAAGGAAAGGGAATGATTCTTTAACTAATTTGCATAAGGTTCAGTCCTTATTTGAGAATATGGAAATCAATAAAAATATTCCGAAGCACTTTCAGTTGTTTTATAAACATGCAACGACATTCATGAAGTCCACTGGAAACTCCATTCAAATCTTGTGCGATGCAGATGTGTTTGGTATTGAGAAAAGAATTTTTATTTTGCATGAAAACATAATTGCTTTGCTTGAGTTTAAAATGATTGGCCAGGCAACAATTTCTTCATACATGGCGTGAGTAGTATAATTTTTTTAATTATTGTCTTGTCTTGTTGTCGATAATTTCTGCATTATATTCTTATTTTTTTATAATTTCATTTTATTTGCAATGCAGATACTTGCATTGCATGGTTTCTGAAAATGAAAATTTGGAGTAATTTGCTTTCTGTGATCCCGGAGTCTCGTTTACTTTGAACATCAATTTGGAAGATAATTTGGTTAGTCGATTTAAAGAGGGTAATCCTGATCGTCTCTTTTTTATGCCACATAATAGCAAGTAAGTACATAAAAAATGTCTCCAGATTTATTATAAATCTCTTTATTTATTTATTTATTATAAGCATGAAAATCAAAATGATATAATTATGATATTAATTCTGTTTATTTTAAATATTTATAAAAAATAGCTGTCATTGGATATTGGTTGTGATTTGGGCGGTCGAGGTTTTCATACTCAATCCTCTGCCTCGTTCAACTACCTTTCCCGAGTTGGAAAAAGCAATATCAAGGTATTTGCATATACTTTCGACTGATTATTTTCATTATTGAGATATCAATCAATTTGTGTTATTGATACTGCTAAGATGACAGGGCTGTGATTGCGTTCAATGTTCAGGCCGGAAGGGGAAATAAAGCACCGACTATCAGATATATTACAGTAAGAACCAGGGGAATTAATTTACTTATTAGTTAGAGTTTTTTCGATCAGATAGGGGCATTAATTTACTTATTAATTGGTCTCAGTTTTTTTGATTAAATAGGGATGCCCCAAACAGCCTGGTGGAACTGAATGCGGCTATGTTGTTATGTGGTATATGAAAGAAATTGCCATGGATAATGAAATGACATTTTTCAAAAAGGTATATTTTTTTGCTTAATTCATTCTTGATATAATTGGTGTACATATAATTTGTGGTAGAATTCATTGTTACTAATTCCTGTGTGTTACACTTTTCAGTGGTCGACGAAGAATCGAAAGGTGACTGTTCCCAAGGCTGAGCTGGACAAGGTTCGATGTGACACTCTTAGCTATATCGAGTCCTTCTTATAAAAAGGCCTAATCTGTAGCTCCTTTATATGGACTAAATTTGTAAGAGCTACTAGTGTTTTTTGTTTATAAATGGGGGAACTTTAGTTGGTAAATTTCTGTTTGGGATGAACTATGTAAATGATCGATGGTGGAAATGTCTAGTACTTGGTTTTGCAGTTATGTAGTTTGTTTGGATTATTTAGTTTGGTTGGTGGTGGATATATGTACGTACTTGGTATAATCTATGGTAAATGAATAAATGTATGTTTGGTTTTGCGTTTGTTTTTGCGTTTGTTTTGGTTTGGTTAGTTTTGGAATGGTAATATGGCAGTTGGTATATTTTTGGATGACTCTTTTTTGGGTTTTGGGCATTTGATTGAAACAGGGGATTCATGAATAAAAAAAATAAACAAACATCACTTCATGAACAAAATAACTGATGTAAAATGTAGTCAAATAAGACATTTCATATAATAAACTGATGTCATAAGCAGGCACATATATCAGCTAACAAGAAATGACTGATGTAAAACAATATAATAGATATCATATTTTGAAAGAACTAATGTTAAACACACACAAAGACATCGGTTTCATTAAAAAATGAAAGGTACGACATCGTTTCTGATAAAAGACTGATGTAAAATGTTAAGTTACACATCAGTTTAACAAGTTTAACGATGTTAATGTATCATATTGCTTTATATGTGATAAGTTTAAAATGATATACATGACATATGAATGAATAACTGAAATCATAGTGAAGGTATACATTGAAGAAAAATACATCACATTGTTAAGGAAAAGGATGTCTAAACTGTGTAAGCAATGTGTCACTACACCAGAAACTGAATCAGACAATACCTATTACACAATGGTGGCCCATAAAAATGTTGTCTCAAAAAATCAGACAACGATTAATTAGTAGTTGACCAAAAAGCCTTGTATCATTCTGTTTCACACAATGGTGATTTCAACTTATTCGAAATTATTGTCTAAATGGTGCCCCTGTGCTCCAATGAGACAATGGTTGTATTCATCCTCATTTTGTGACATCTATTGGTACAAGTGTTGTTTAGGTCACAATAAACCGGTGTGCTTTCTATGGTTTACACAATGGCTTTCTATGGTTTTACACAATGGTGCAGAAAAACCAATGTTAGAAACAAAGCATAACAGACAATAGTTTATCACCTCTGTTGAGTAAAAGAGTTTCAGACAATGGTGTCTTACTCGTTGTCTGAATCACCTACATTAGAAAATATGTTACAACAACTTTCATGAAAAATCGTTGTCTAATTTTCAGAGGGTTTCAAAAAAATTGCCTAAAACATAAAACAATCATTAGACAAAAAGCAAACCAAATGCTTTAAGAACATTGTCAAAGAAATGCTTCCAACAAGTTGTCAAACCAGATGTACAAAAAACTTCTCAACCTAACTGAAAGGTACAAATTACATATAACAATTCTTGGATAAAAATCAAACCAAATCCTTCAAGAACAATGCCAAAGCAAATCTTACAATAAATTGTCCAACCAAATTTTATTAAGTACAAATTATAAGTAAAGGGGATAACATAGGCACTTATAGGCAACATCTGATCAGTTGATATAATTATGAAAGTTAAATCATCTTTTCTTCCTCCCACATGTAACTGCTATTTTCTTCCTCGACTTCATCAACAGTTGGGAACATGGTGACATCTACCTCATTCTCTAGTTCAATTTCTATGGATCCCTCATTTTCATCGTCACTTTGAACATCGAACTCGTCTGGTAATTTTAATACAACTGACCAGAATTTTTCAAGAGGGTCGTCAATGTAACAAACTTGTTTGACATGTTTACCTAACACAAAAGGGTCGTTCAGAAAACCTAACTTGTGTAAATTAACAACTGTATATCCTAAATCATCTATCTTAACCCCTTTGTTCAAATCTACCCAATTGCACCGAAAGATAGGGACTCGAAAATGGTTATAGTCCAACTCCCAAATACTTGTAATTACTCCATAAAATGTATGTGAAATATGCTCAATGTTCTTATCCTTACCCTGCACGAGTATTGTATCAGCATGAACACAAACACCGCTGCATTGAACTTGTCACGTATCATCATGATCTTTTGTGGTGTAGGTAACATCATTGATTTTGTAGCCACTGAATGTAGGGACATACTTGATAGGCCCTTCTGCAAGCCATATCACCTCCTTAGATACCATACTTTACATATCAAGCAATTTTGACGAAATTTGTCCATAAAATAAAAATACTAAACCAGTTAGACATTTACTTGATTTCTTTAAATTAGAAAAAAATTATTGTCGAGCTATTACCTTCTTTTGAAACCAATTAGGGAATGTTTCATTTTGCTTGTTCTTTAGCCATTCTTCATCATTTTCATGTAATGGATATCTTGCCACCAAGAAGGCCATATGTTCACTGTGAGTAAATCAATGTCAGCTTTTGTTGAAAAAAATCATAAAATCATGGAAAAAAACAGATGTATTTATTACTGAAAAATCAGAAATCTTAATAAAGAAACTTACTTGAAATATGGGGTCAATTCATTACTGTTTTGAAGAAGACACAGATGTGGTTGGTGCAAATCCTTGATGCTCGACTTTATCATTGTTGCACCAGATAAGGGTCTGTATTTCTCCTTGTTCTTATCCCTTCCCGGTAACCCAACTGTTGGTTCTTCAAAATTAACTAAACACTCAATCGCCTATTCTGCAATATAGGCCTCAACGATGCAACCTTCCGGATGAGCCCTGTTTTGAACATATCCCTTGAACATCTTCATATATCTCTCGAAAGGATACATCCAACGTAGGAAGATAGGACCACAAAGCTCAACTTCTCTTATAAGATGAACTGAGAGATGGATCATTACATCAAGCAAGGAAGGGGGGAAGTGCTTTTCTAGCTGGCATAAGGTCTCCACCAATTGAGACTACATTTTTTCTAATTTATCGACCTCAATGACTTTACTACAAATTGCCTTGAAAAAAGGAAAAACCTGATAATAGTGCACCTGACCTGTTTTTGAAGTACTGGCCGAAGTGCGATGGGGAGCAAGTGATGCAACATTGTATGACAGTCGTGAGATTTCATTCCAACAAGTCGCAGAGTGTCCATTGATACTATACCCTTAAGGTTTGAACAAAAACCATCAGGTAACTTAATGCCAATCAAGGACGAGCAGACAATCTTTTTTTCTTTATGCAATAAGTTCCAAGATGCCATCGGTAACTTCTTTTTTTTCCAGGATTTTTTGGTCTCAGCTCCATTCTTATTCCCATTTTAGCCATATCAATATGAACAGATTCTCTATCTTTTGTCTTCCCGGGAATATTTAGCAATGTACCGGTTAAAGCCTCGCATATAGTTTTTTCTATATGCATCACATCGATGGTATGGCGAACTGGCAAAAACTTCCAGTACTCAAGCTGAAAAAATATAGATATCTTTTTCCAAATTGATCGAGGTTCCCCTTTTTTCCACCGAGGTTGGTTTTATGTCTTACCATAAATATGGTCCGCTAGTGGTAGTACCCTTTAACACCTCCTCTCCAGTTAAAGGAATAGGTTCTGACAACTTCTCCATGGTGTTATCAAACGCTGATTTTTTCCTTCGATATGGATAATTTCTGGGCATCCATCTATGATATCTCATAACCACCGTCTTTTTATAAGTAGCCAACCTGGTAGCTTTTATTTTATCAACACAAACGACACAAGCATTATATCCTTTAATGATGTTACCCGACAAGTTTTCTAAGGCTGGATAATCACTAATTATCCACAACAAAATTCCTCTTAGTATGAAAGACTCTTTCTTAAATACATCATAAACTTGTTTCCCATGCCACAATTTCTGCAAATCTTCTATAAGTGGTTGAAGGTATACATCAATATCATTTCCAGGCTAATTTGGTCCGGATATCAATAGACTTAGCATAATGTACTTTCTCTTCATACAGAGCCAAGGTGGGAGGTTGTAAATTGAAAGCAACACAGACCATGTTGAGTGATCACTTCCTGATCCATGGAAAGGATTAAATCCATCGGAGGATAAAGCTAACCGAAGGTTCCTAGCCTCTGCAGCAAACTCAGGCCACCTTTGATCGACATCCTTCCATGTCTTTGAGTCAGCCGGATGTTTAATTTTACCATCATTTTGTCGCTCGGTTTTATGCCAAGTCATGTCCTTTGCAATCTGAGTTGTATTGAACAAATTTCTCAATCTTGGTATCAATGGAAAGTACCATAGAACCTTAGCAGGGATCCCTTCTACTTCTTCTTCTTTCTTGTTTAACTTCCATCTAGATGCCCCACATATTCGGCAAATCGTCTCATCTTCGTCCCTCTCACCGCGGTATAAGAGACAATCATTCGGACACGCATGTATTTTTTCATAATCCATGCCTAAAGTACATAAAGTTTTCTTGGCTTCACCAAAAGATGAAGGCATCCTCTTGCCTTTCGGAAGCATTGATGCAAGCAAAAGAAGGACATCGAAAAAGCATTTATCAGAAATACCATGTTTTGCTTTTAAATTATACAACTTGACTAAAGCTCTCATTTTTGTAAAACTCTCGCATCCAGGATAAAGTGGTTCATTTTCACCTTGAACATGATTCATAAAATCAGAAGAATCTAACGAAATATCCTCATCATCGATAATATCCTGCCCCATTCTCATGTTTGTAGGATCAACGGATGATTTTGAAGTGTCCTGTTCAGAAACTACATGACTCTGTACAGAATTTGGCTCTCCATGCCATATCCAACACGTATAGGTTTCATCAATACCATATTGATAAAGATGATCCTTAACAGTTTGAGCATTCCAAGATTTACTATGAGCGCATCTTAAGCATGGACAACTAATTTTATTTTCTTTAAACCCATTCAGAAATGCAAAATTTAACAACACATCCACTCCAAGTTTAAATTCTTGTGTTCTTCTATCTTCTTTCAACCAAGATCTATCCATTTTTACTCAACCAAGTTTAAACCCATTCTTCTGCTCAAATTCCACAAACATATATATTCCATAAAGCCCGATATGGACCCTAATTAAAATTCTCCAAATAGATATGAAACCTAATTTCAAGTTCTCCAAATCGATATAAACACCAAATCCCCAAATTGATATGAGTTCAGCAGAAACTTACCTGAGTTCAGCAAAGTAAAGTTCCCCTGGATTACTTCAGACATCAAAGAACTGAGACAAATATATGGTTAAGAAATGGTGTATGAAGGAGACAAAAAAAGAGGCATAATAAAACATAGATACTTCAGACAGACAATGATCACGTATAATAATGCTAGTCAAAGTACTTTATTGCTAGTCAAAAAACTAAAAACGAACATCCTCGTACAATGGTTTTCATTAATAAACGGTGTATGCATTTCAGCACACAACAAAATTCTTAAAAACTATTGTCTTAAACTTTGTATTCGCTTAAATTATTTTTTTATCAAAATTATTTACACTTTCCCCCTCTTTCACCAGTGTTCCCACTTATTTTTTTTTTGAAAAAAATTAAAATTTTCTTAAAGTAAAAGAATTTGGTTTCTTGGTTTATTTAAAACTCAGGAAAATGGTTTCAACAATATTGCATTTTAAGAAAACGTAAACACAATGGTTTGTAGCATAGTTTATTTAAAATTTTGGACAACGGTTTCAACAATTTATCATTGTAGTAACACCTACAAACAAGTGTTTTTTCAATAAACCATTGTCGTATTATATTATCTTTTTCGACAAACACAAGGACTATAAATGATTTTGTAGGCTTCGAAGACATGTAACAAGAGGAACAATTGACATGTTAAAACTTACATTATTAAATATATATTTAAATATCAATAATTGTTTATGAAATAAATTACAAGTGTCTTCTTTTAATTTGTTACATTGTAATCATATACTATATGTGCATTCAGTAGTTACTTTCGAACTAAATAGTCGATAACTCTATATAAAAAAATCGGGATTTGTTAAGTTTTTAAATATACACTTTATCCGTTACAAAAGCGAAATGAGTCATTTTAATGTCGAAAAATTCGAATATTTCACCTTCAACCTTAATTTTTGTTTGATCTTGGGTTATAGGGTTTAGGGTTTAGGGTTTAGGGTTTGGTGGCATAATTTTTTCTTACATAAGACAACGGTTTTTGCAATTTCCCATTGTAAGAACATGTAAAAATAAGCCTTTTATGCATAAATCATTGTCTCATTACATCCATAATTGTTAGATTATTGTGTCGTCCTTATCATGTCGTGTAGTCAAACTCCAAACACAAATACTAAATTATCGTGGTGTGTTAAAAATTGTCGGGTGTAGCTTATATAAACTGCTTTTTAGATACACTTAATTTATACATGACCTCGTTTACTTACTAATTCATTGCCTTTTTCTAATTTTTGGAAAATTACCTTCGGGCATGATACTCAAGATTCCTGGTATGTTAAGAAATATTCCCTAAATTTTGCCAACATACCAGGAGAATATTTCATAACATACTAGGATTCTTGAGTATCATGCCCGAAGGTAATTTTCCAAAAATTAGAAAAAGGCAATGCATTAGTAAGTAAACGAGGTTATGTATAAATTAAGTGTATCTAAAAAGCTGTTTATATAAGCTACACCCGACAATTTTTAACACAACACGAAAATTTAGTATTTGTGTTTGGATTTTGAGTACACGACATGATAAGGGCGACACAATAAGGTACACGACACAAGATACACAAATGAGAAAATTCAAAATTCAAAATTATGAATTAATTAATATCAAAATTATTTAGAAAAAAATCAAAATGTTATTTTAAAATTTTCCGAATCGTAGATTAATGATAGATTTAATAGTAACCGTTGTTTAAAAAATATTTAATATTCTCTTCTTTTCAATTAATTTCTAAAAATTATGAATAATTCACTCATCAATTAATTAAAATACACTGTTGGATTGGTAAAACACTAACAATCTAAGCCGTTGGTTTATTTCCCAAAATTATTTCACTTCCCCCTCTTTTCATTTTCATTCCCCCCTTTTGTTCCCCCCTTTGTGATTTCTCTTTTCTTACCCGATAACACTTCATTCCCCTCTTTTATTTCTCTTCCATTTTCTTTTCTCAATTTCTAATCGAAGCAAATCTAAGAAAGGTACTTGCATGTTTTAATCTGTTCAGTTCTTGCTTGTTATTGCATGTTACGTGATTAAGCTTGTTCTGTTCAGTTCTTGTTTGCTCTTGCTTGTTCTTAATTGGTTATGTTAAGTTCTTGCTTGTTCTTGATTTGTAATGTTTTTACTTGTTTGTTTTGATTCTTATGCTCTTCTGTTCATTTTCATTCCCCCCTTTTGTTCCCCCCTTCGTGATTTCTCTTTTCTTACCCGATAACACTTCATTCCCCTCTTTTATTTCTCCTTCATTTTCTTTTCTCAATTTCTAATTGAAGCAAATCTAAGAAAGGTACTAGCATGTTTTAATCTGTTCAGTTCTTGCATGTTGTTGCATGTTACTTGATTAAGCTTGTTCTGTTCAGTTCTTGTTTGCTCTTGCTTGTTCTTTATTGGTTATGTTCAGTTCTTGCTTGTTCTTGATTTGTAATATTTTTACTTGTTTGTTTTGATTCTTATGCTCTTCTGCTGTGATTCTTTTATATTTTGGTTCGATTCTTGTGAAACCCTCGTATGTTATGTAGTTCTTGTTGGATTTTTATAAAACTCTCATATGACTTATTTTTTTGGTATTTCTTTAATTGTTGTTACTTGCTACTGATTTAAATGGTTCACTTTGATGATGTCTTGGTTAGTTATTGGATTTTGTTTCTCATAAAACCCACATTATTAGCGATTTTTTGGTGGTTAGATTTTGTTTCTCATGAAACCCATATTATTTGAGATTTTTTGGTGGTTGGATTTTGTTTCTCATAAAACCCATATAATTTCTTAGCTTGGCAAATCCTTCCTTATAATGGTTTGTGGTACACAGATTATGGCTCCTCCAAAGAAGAAGACACAAGCTTCTCATAAAAAAGCAAAGTCTTCTCCAAACAGAACAACGATGAGAGTTGTGAAGGCTATAAGAAAAACACAATCATTGAACAAAGTTAACCCCTCTTGTTCTTCTCCTATATCTGTCAAGAAGAATCCGATATCTGAAAATTTAAAGAAGAAGTTGTCAAAGAAGAAAAAGGAAGTGGATTCTAAGAAAAAGCAAGTGCATTCTAAGAAAAATCCAGAAATACCGGAAGGACTAAAACTATTGAAACGTGGTTGTGTCACGATGCACAGAATTCTGAGACAAAAGATAATGAATCAAAGCTTACTGTGACCTTCAATGCAAAATGGGAGCCGTATGGTGATGAAGCTGGAGAGATGCAGTCGTACATTGGAGTTTTGGCAAGGACCAAAGTCCCTATTTGGCATGATAGTTGGAAGCAAGTTCCTGAGCAGACAAACAATAAAATTTGGGACTGTGTGCAGTTATAGTAAATTGTCTACACACACATGCCTATCTTTCTCTTTGATATTGATTTTTTTCATTTCTTTCTATAGATTTTGTTCATTCGTTAACTTGCATATTTAAATTTTTTTGTTTCTTATGTACGTAGATGGCCTTTATTGTACCTCCGACAGCAAGGAAACTGGTATGGGAATCCGCTTGTCAAAAGTGGAGAGGGTTCAAATCCCGGCTCACGACAGAGTACATCCTTTCACACCGGAATCAACTAGAAAAGCTCACTTTTCCTCCGGCTGACTACACGTTCATAGAAAAGTCGCACTGGGAGATGTTTGTTGCTCATCGTCTCGGAGATAATTTTAAGGTAAACTTTTTATTATTTTTATTTATTTATCAATTTCAATAATTGGATAGGTATTTAGCGTGATGTTTTAACCTTGTTGGTGCTTTTTTCTACAGAAAATTCATGAAGAACAGGTGAAAAGAAGCCGAATGAATGAGTATCATCATATAATGTCTCGAAAAGGTTATGCCAACCTAGAAATGGAATGGGTTAGTGATGACAACCTAAATCTACTTAGTCTTTTTATATACTTTGTGTGGTCAATATGAATTTGTATCTTTGAATCATTAATAAAACATGTCGTACATGCAGTTGAAAAAACATCCAGAATAACCGATAGATCGATCGGATGCTTAGGTCCTTGCAAGGAAAGACAAAGTTCGCAATTTTAAAAATGAGAATGTTAAAGAAAAAGCTGAGAATATAGTAAGTTATTCATTTATATTTCAACTGAGAATATTCATCATAGTTCCAATTTGATTTATAACTTCTTCTATACTGTGGTATTTTTAGGAGTTGCTCAAGAAGAAGTTTAAATAAGGGGAATTGGTAGAAGAAGGTAGAAATGTTGTGTTAACCATGGTGCTCGATAAGCCAAAGCATGGAGGCAGAGTACGTGGGCAGGGGAGCCACGTGAAACAGTCTATCTATTTTGATCTGCCGAGACAGAAAAATCAAGGACTATTGAGGAGAGGATATATGAAGGGGTTAAAAACTTTATGGCTGAGGAGACTCCGAAAATTATAAATTAGAGAGATGCATTCTGGACTGCTGAAATTGAAAAGATCAGAGCAGAATTGAAAATGGTAAAAGGTATTGGTCAAAAGGGTAGCACAATCATTGATTCCTAACAAGGAAGCTGCTCAGATTTAAAGGGCATGCCTCAGTTCGTAAACGAGAATGATAGGAATGATATTGTGAGGAAAAAGCTGAACGTGGAATCTGGGGATGAAGGTTCAGATCATGGTGATGAGGATAATGTAGAATTTTTTTCTAAGGATAATGTTGGATATGAAAATATTGAAGAGGAGAATGAGCATAATGTTTTTTCAAAGGTGAGGAGGCCTTTATGGTTGACGCTGATAATGAGTTTGTTAAAATTGAGAATCATCCTTAGGGTTGAAGTTGGATGGTTTATCTAGTGTTTGTCAACTGGCAATAGGATCAGTAAGCAACATCGTAGCATATGGCCGGGTTGATGAAATCCCTCTTGCTGAAGGATGTGAGCCGACTCTTCACGGAATGTGCCTTTCGAAGGAAAATGCAAGAATGTCCATTTCTTATGCAATTCAAGAGGATGCTAAGATCCCATTTCCCGTAGGAGATGAAATTGTAACTGTGAAACAAGCAATAGGTTCTTTTATTGCATGGCCAAGGGATCTTGTGGTGGGGAACACAAGCAATACCCAAGTTTTATCTACTCCAAAGGTAAAGATTGATGATAGTGTGTGTGTAATTGATATATTTTGTTATGTTTTTACTGTGTTGACGTGCATGTTTTTATTTTCAGAATGTCAAAAAGCGTGGTGCGAAGAAAGTTGGTTCCAAGAAAACAAAGAAGCATATAGTGATAGAAACTGATGATGTGGAGGATGAGCTTCATGTAGAGATGGGTGTAAATTATCCATCATTTTTAAAACGGATGTGGATGCGGGCAAAGGATGCTTTAAGCGATGGAAGAACCGTAAGTTTTCAGTTAAATGAACAAGCATTTGCTGTCACAAAGAAGCAGGTGATCTTTCTGCAAGATATACATTCCCTATGTGGTAGAGGTGAAATATCTGGATCGATCATTACCATATTCATTCAGTAAGTTTCCACGTATATTAGCTTTTTCAATTGGTTGTTAATTATCTTGAATTAAAAATGAGTGCATTCTTATTTTAATGAGTTTTTGAGAAAGAATAAAATGACGAATATGATTGCTTTTGTGGATCCGGGTATGGTTGGAGCCATTGGTTGTGGCAATGCACGGGAGAGGTCATGTGCGCTTGCCAACCGTTTTATGAATGCTAAGGAAGGACAATGCTTTCTTATTCCTTTCAATGACGTGTAAGCATTTCTCACTTTATAAGTACACTTCATATTTTATGATCTCATTAAGATGTTTAAGTTCTTGTAATTTAATTTTCATTTTTTTTTTATATTTTTAGTGAATTTTAGAAATTTGTAGAATATATTTGTATGGCTGGAACTTTAAATTTGGTAACTTGTAAATTAAGTTGCTAACTTGTAAATTGTTAAATATATAATTAAATGAGATATAAGTAATTTATTTAATTATTTCTTTAAGTTACCTTTGGTTATTATTGAGGTAACATCCAACTGCATAATTAAATTTCTCAATGACACATCTTCTCATGCTTTTATAGGAATCACTGGTCATTGACCGTTGTTGTTCCAACGATGGAGGTAGTATACCACATGGATCCTCTTAAGTGTCGTATTGAAAGCGATGAATGGGTAGAAGTTGTTGACAAGTGAGTCAATATTTTTAATTGCTTTAGGTAATTTATGCAAAATGTTTTTTGTTGACTTGTACTACTTTCTAACAGTTCGATAAAGATGTACAAAGAGAGGCTGGATAAGGTTGCCAGGAAGAAAATTTGTTGGGAGAATATGGCCGTAATAATATTTTTTTATAATTTCTCATATATGCAAGTAAAATATGTGATTATTTTATTTTCTATTTTTTTTAAGGGAGTTCCTTTGTAGACAGGGGTCCGGGACTATGGCCTTTTTGTCATAGGATATATGAAAGAAATTTGTTATGACACAGAGCTTCGATTTGCAACTAAGGTATGATTTTTTCTTGTTTTTAATTTTAAATTACAACTTTATGTCGGCTGGTACTTTATTTTCACTATCAACACAGTGGCTTACAAAACTGTCAAAACTTTATTTGTTTTTCAGTGGATTCGTAGAGGCAATCTGGCTTACAATGAGGATGACTTAAACGTGATCAAGATGGATTTCGCCAAATTCTTCATGAAGTTTTATTCATGTTATGTTAGTCTCGCGAATAGTTTATATGTAATTTGTGATGGTAAGATGAACTAGTTTAAGTTATTGACGTTGTTGGTATGGTGTTTAAGTGGAGTTTTTCTGAACTTTTTATGGTTGTTGAAGTTTGGTGGATGTATGTACTTATGGTTGAAGTGGATCTTTGGTGTAGTTGGTGAATTATGAAGTTTATCGGATGTTATGGTATTGATCGCATGGTACATTTGGTTTTTGAATGGTTTGGTATTTGATTTTGCAATTTGTATTTGTAAAGGCTTTATTTATAAATAGAATAGGTATAGACCCATTGATATGTTTGATATACAATTGTTTAGTAAAATAAAAATACCTATTGTGCTAAGTTATACTAGACAACACTTGTTACATAAGTAAACCATTGTTCTAAGCTATATCAGAAAATATTTGGCACAAAAGTAAACCATTGTGCTAAAGATATTCAACAATGATGTTTTAAAAGGCATACTCTTGTATGAACCAAACTTATACAACTGAATAATAGAACTTAAATATTGTGCCTTAATGATTTGCACAATGGATCAAATTATTAACACCATTGTATGTACAAATCCTAACAACACTGTGGGATCACTACATACCATTGTTAGATTAGTTTCTAACAATATCTTGGTCATTACAAAAACTGTTCTGAGCATAGCTAAAACACAATACCCAAAAACAAAAAACTGTTGTCTAAAGTATGTCATACATTTGTTTTCTTAATAAAAACCATTGTGTAACTAGATGAAATAAATACATAAACGGTTGTAGGAGTCAATTCACATAACACTATTTTTAACTACTGTGCCTCTAAATTGTTACAACGGCTAGAAAACTGTTGTTTGTAGAATATTAGAAAGGGTCATATGCGTTGTGTGAATAAAATGAGACAAAGGCTTTATATTCAGTTGTGTGATGTATTTGTTACAATGGTGTGTAACAATTGTATGAGTACCAAACACACGGCCCCCGAATAGACAACGGAATATTCATCTTTTAGACAACGGTGTAAAATCCTTGTCTGATTCAATATTTCTTGTAGTGTGTAATGCACCTACCTTTCTCATCGCATGCAAAGATATCGCTCGGATTTTAAATAGACATCGGCTAATAAGTGATGTCTATTGACAAATTTCTAGTCGTGATGATAATATAAAATAAGGAATGGATAATTTCAGCTTAGCATAAGAGAGTCTAGAAAGGTCGGATAAAAGAGCCAAGTTTACTGGACAATGGTGCGTACACATGCATGGAAATGAAGGATGCAACTCCACCTACATAATATTTATTTCAGTCATAGTTTGTAGGCTTCTAAACGTCCAAGTGTATAATAAAATATATGATGTAAGTCACGAGGTAAGGTGCTATGTTGAGGCCTATAAATAGGCATGCTGCTTTGTTAGTATCAGATCACATAGAAGTGACTGAGGAGAAAAAGAGAGATGTAGCTCTACAGAGATAGGAATCAAAAGGCTCAAGCCTAGTAAAAGAAAATCAAGATGTAGCTTGAAGTTGTAAAAACTCTTGTGTGTGAAATAAAAGTGTGTGTCCTTATTATATATTATGTTTAGGTTAAAATCATATAGTAGAGTCCATTCAGGTTTCTAACACAAATGGTGGTAAAGAAAGATCCGGTTGAGTAGCACGATTAATGACGATCGCTGGTCGTGCAGTAAAGTTGTCCCTAGTGTTTATACTGACTTTCTGTCAGCTCGTATGCAAGGAATGGTTACTAGGAATATGTTTGAATAATGATGGCGGGGTTTTTGGATAAAAATTTTGGTAAATAGAAGTCCCAGAAAAGTTTAAGGACTTGGCTTGGAGACTTGCTAATGGGTGTCTTCCAACTCGAGTGCAGTTGCGGAGCAGACGTGTTTTTTCAGAAGTTGGGTGTCCTCTATGTGAAAGGGCAGCTGAATCTACTCGGCACCTATTCTTGGAGTTCCCTTTTTCAAAGTATTGTTGGAACCTCAGTTCTGTAGTTGATGTTTATGGAGACAAATCAATGAATGGACTTTCTCTTTTCCTCATGTCTGACTAATTTATTGAAGAATCTATAATGGTGTGTTGGTCTTTATGGAGAGCTTGTAATGATATGGTTTGCAATAAGAAGAGTACGACTGCAATGGAGGTAGTTCGATTAGATCGAATGGTTCTTTGTCAATGAAAGAAATTTTAAGTTCATAAACATCATTCTCTACTGGTTACTTCTGAACCTCATAGAGGCGTCTAAGCTGTGGGTTAAACCAGAATTTAACGAGACTAAGGTAAATGTTGATGTAGCTATCTTTGAGCAAGAGTGTCGCTTTGAAATCACTAAAAGGTAGATGTGTTGGCTGGGCGCAGAGAGGAAGGAGCTACTTTTGTAATTAATTGTGAAAAGTTTGGAACAGCTGCAAAACTGTCAAGAGAAAAGAAGGAACCGATCAACAATAGCAAATAAAGGCAAAGCAGCAGCAGCAGAACATGATGTTGTGACTCAAGTAAAGTTGGCTGCAATTATGTGTTTGATTTAATTTAACTTGTAAGAGCAACAAAGATTGTTAGACGATGTTGCAATAGTAAAATCTAGGAGTTATCAAATATGTGAAAACAGCCAAAATGTCAAAATGTTTGTAAAAATATATTGGTCATCTTAATTAGTACGAAAATAATTATTTTTATTTATGTTGCTTAACATCATGGTTATGCTGCTCTCATGACTTCATGGTATCTCATGTTCAAAAAAGAGGTAGTAACTCTGTTCTTGGAAATAATATTAGGGAAAGAAACGCGTCGAATGTATCATCTCTTATGGAGGACTACCATGCATAAATTAAGATTGCTAAATATCAACAAGATACATATTACTGGAAGTTTTCAAGCCATATTTTAGAGTTTTGCACAAATATTAAGAAAGTTAATTATTGTTGTTTAGATGCAGTAAATGTGGACCAAAATTCAATTTCCGGCCCTTCATTTTTTTTGTTAATTATACGCGACAACTAATAAAATACAAAAGAAAATTCCGAAAGCGTCATTTAATAGCAAACCGAGGGATTAGCAAACCGAGGGAGTAAAAAATTAGGAAGAATTCGTGGTCTTAGTTTAGTTAAAAAAGTTTTGGTACTAATTTAGTTGGATAATAGGACTTAGAGGTGTAAAAGAGTCAAACTATTCGTGAGCTACTCGAGTTCGGCTCGTAAAAAAATAAATTCGGCTCGAAAATAATCGAGCCGAGCTCGAGCTCGAACTTTTCTAATTTTTAACTGAGCCAAGCTCATGCTTCAAATTATTCGGCTTGTATGATTCGCGAGCCTTATCGAATCTCTAGTATTTTAATTTTTTTTATTATGAATATATTTTTTATGTAAATATTTAATATTTTTTATATATTACTTATTTATTATCGAGTCGAACTCGAGCCAAACTCGAGTCGAACCGATCATGTTTCAAATTTTTATTAATATTTAGAGCTTTCGAGCCGAACTCGAGTCTACCAAACTTTTTACGAGCTGAGCTTCAAACTTGAAATAAAGGCTCAGTCGAGCTCGAGCTCGAACTATTTTAATCGAGGTCGAGATGAGCCTGACACTATTCGACTCGGTTTGACTCGATTACACCCCTAATAAGAATATATCTAGTTTAGTAATTTAGTAGTTTATAATGTAAATAGCATTATTTAATTATTTTAGGGGAGAATCGTTAAACCAAAATATACCGCATTCCGGCTATTATATTATATAATAACTTAAATCTCGTACAATGCACAGATTTCGTTAATACTTAAATAATTTTAATTTTTTTTTATTTAATCATATAATGACGTTACACTACAAGAAAGGTAGGGTATTTTCGACCCACTAAAAACGACTGCGGCTAAATTCTACCGTATTTGGTCGATTTTAAGGGACACGGGTAAATTCGACCATGGAGCAGTCATTTTTAATTGGTTGAATTTAGTTTTAAGGGACACGGGTAAATTCGACCATGGAGTAGTCATTTTTAATCGGTCGAATTTAGCACCTAAATTCAACCAATTTCTTTATTCGGTCGAATTTAGGGTGGTCGAATTTATTTACAATTTTAAATTTCATTCAAAAAATTGTAAAATAAATAAACTTAAAAAACAGTCGAATTTATGATGGTCGAATTTATTTGGTCGAATTTTGGGCGGTCGAATTTATCTAAATTCGACCGGATTTATCATTTTTGACCCGCCTTTGTTCGACTAACACAATGTCGGTCAAATTTAGCTGAAAACTACCATTTTCGGTCGAATTTAGCCGAAATTCTTGAAGTGTTAATATGTTATAATATTCAAAGATTTATAATATAAAGAATTAAAATAATTAGGAAGAAGCCGTGTTCGTAATTTAGTATAATAAATTTTGATCATAATTAAGCGGGATAAGGAGATTATCTCTTGTAGTTTAGCACGCATATAACATTATTTATCCTTATTATTAATAAACAAAATAGGGATACCAAATTACAGGGAAATGGGTTGAATAAATGGCTTTGAGAAGATAAGTGATAATTGTACCAAATTACTATGAAATGGTTTTGAGTCGGCCAAGTAAATCTTTGTCAGAAGCTTTTGAGAAAATCAAATTAGCGGGGGTGAGCATGAAAGAGGCCAAATCTAACCATCTGTCAGCAATTATACATTCCTTAGCCTCCAAACTTAACCAACTCACTTGTGGCTCAGCAATCTAAAAAAACCCCATCTATCAGCATCACCATATACAATACTCGTAAAACTTACAAAAAGTTAGAGCTACAGAAAAGAAAATAAAGATAAATGTAAATAGAGATTGTGGGTACCGCGTCCGCTCAGGATATCTGAGAGGCGACGAGGTGAAGCGAAGGAAAGAGATGAAACGCAGTCGTCATGTTTTTGAATTGGCTGCTACCATAAAAAACACAACAAAGATGAAACGTATTGACCGAAAGAAACCCTAAATTGATGGAGGATACCAATCAAAGTAATTGAACTAAAATGAAGAATTAAAGCCCTAATTAGAAGACCCAGACTCTTGACTCAAATCAATTGAGCCCGCTTGTACTTAGATAGAGTGTTTGAAAGGGAGTATATTGAAATGAGAGAGATTAGCTACAGAGAATACAATGAGAGACAAGCAACAGAGAATGGAACGAGAGAGAGTTTGAAAGAAAAAAAGACAAAAATAACCGATTTTTTTAAGAAAATAACAAAAATAATCATTTTAAAAAAAATGGTTAGTTTTAACCTATTGAATATTCCATTCTCGGTTGCATATGCCAATTTATATAAGATATTCCGGTGTCAGTGGGCTAAATTTGACTAACTTTTGAAAAATTGGTCATTTTTTTAATTTCATATTAAAACAGGCCAAATTTGTCATTCACCCGTTTTAAAATGATTATGAAAATTTGCATGATTTTTGTCCGAAATTTTGCCCTTTGATTGAAAATTTGGGTGTTTCAAAATTTTTAATATACTCAATTTTTGTAATAAGTAATATTCATATATCTTTTTAAAAACATAAATTAATTACTTTAATGTCCTCGATTATTTTAATAAATTGTTATATTTTAATTTTAATAATATTTATTTTTCAAACTGATACATTGATATTTTTATAAATAATTTAGTGAAAATTAGTATTATTTTTTTGTAAATAATGGAAGTAAAAAATGTATTTAATATTTTTATATTTATCAACCTTAAATATTCTATTTTAATGTTTTTAAATTTCATTATGTAAAAAATGTATATCATCATGTACCTCATTTACTAAATTTATATATCATGTTAAATTCTTATAAAATTCATATTTTAATTTTAAAAAAAAATTAACTTTTTTCAACACCCTAATATAACACTTATACATTTATTTATACATTTATGTTCCAAGTTTCAACATTTTCTACCTAATTCAACAAAGGCTTTTTTACTAAGATAATACAAAAAATACAATATATAACTAGATTATGAGTGGCATAACTAAGATAACATATTAGGAAAGGTCATTTATGGGACATACACTTGTTTAAAACGTAGTCACATAAGTGTGTAGTCACATAAGCGTGTAGTAATACAACACGCAACACCAGACAAAAATATATTTAGCTTCATAAATTAAAACTTCTTTGTATCATCATTCAACTAGCATAATAAGTCCTAGCTAACATTCAACAATGCATCATTTACACGTATCTTTTAAAAATTATACCAAAATTTTGCATGATTTGTTCGTTTATACACCAATACATTAATCGAAAAGCCCTAAACAATCAGTTAAACACTTCATCAATAAGACAATCTCCAACTAAATAAACTACAAAAAATATACATACCTTTACAATTAATCATACTAACTACTTATTTAACAATAAGAATCAATAAGACAACTATCCAAATAAACAAATTTCTTAGGCTCGTAAACTAAAACAATTCTCTAGTAGTTGAACTACATAAACAAGTAATTTAAACTAAAATTTCTAAAAATCTGGATCTCATCCAAAAATACAAATTGAGAACTAAAATACATAGAATTTAAATGAAGTAAAATCGGGTTGAAGAATATTATCGTTCCCGCCGAATCGGAGGTGTTTTTTATGGGTTCCAATTACGATTCTCCCTTTAATAAATAACACATCCACTACAAGAAAAATGGGCATTTTCTACCAAGAAATTAGAAGAAAATGCCCCAAAATTGGGAGAAAATGACCCATTTACTACTCATAAGTAACACTAAAAAATTTCTAAGTGGGAAATAACATTGGTGGGAAATGAATATGATAAAGTCAACATAGGCCCCACATCTTAACGTGGACAACCACATGTCGATGACCAACATGCCAAATAAGATGCCATGTGAAAATGCGAATTTCCTACCATTATGATAAAAAATACGTATTTACTACCACTTGTGGTAGGAAATAAGAGCGGAGGTAGGAAATTAGGTCACTTGGTAGGAAACATACCAAGAAGGCCATGTAAACACCATTACTTACCATTAATTTCCTACCATCCTTGGTAGAACTTGTTGATGACGGTAGAAAATAACTTGAAAATGGTAGAAAATATCTTGAAGATAGTAGTAAATAGCTTGAATGTTGTAGGAATTGCTGGTTAAGTTTTTTTTTTTAATTATTAATTTATTATAAACATATTTCCAACAACATTAATGTCTAAATCTCAAACATACAACCAAAATTGAAAATCATAAATCAAAGAATATAATTCATCTTATCACTATCATTTTATCTCATTCTATATATAAAATGGCAATCAAGCAAATTTAGTCATTTTAATAGCCGAGAAATTACGAGTTTGCCCTTTTATTTTAAAAATTAACTCAAATGTCACCCTTATCTAATTTATGCTAAAAATAAGTAGAAATTATGTAAAGACAAAAGATCGAACCCCTGGCCTCATTTTTATAAAGTGTACGTCACTACCATTATTCTACATAGATCATTGAGTTTACTTTAAAAATCTTATTATATAAACCACATCATCTCTTTTTATCATATTTATTTTTAATAATTTTTTTGCTAAGTGATTACACATGCACACATAGGTAATCAAATTCCCGACTTTCCGCAAAATGGTACAAGAGTTCAATCACTACAACAACACTTTGATGATTTTTTTTTTAATTTTACTTTTGAGTAACTAAAATATGGCTTTATATTATTTATGTTACTCCGTTTTGTTAGTTTCCGTAGTTTTACTTATAATTATGTATTCAACCATCTTGATAATTTTTATTGCGCTCGCCTTTTTAAGATTAAACAAATATTAACTATATTTTTATATATATATAATATTATTTTTCTTAATATACTTTTGAATTAGTCAAGGAATGCAAAATGTTGCAGAATCGAATACCCTTGTGCTCAAATTTGGGATCAATATTTTTTCCATTTTCAAGTTTAAGTTTAGTATCGCTTTATTAAAATATAAGTCAATCTCATGTATTACAGTTTATGTTTAAATCGAATATGAGTCGATATCATATTCTTTTTGTCCTAATTTCATAGTTTGTGATCCATCCAACCTCTTCCGATTGTGATCAAATAATATATAGGATCATTTTTATTTACACCACTTACATAAACATTAACCACAATTTGTTGAGTTTTCCGTTACCTAGCAATAACAATAGAAAAGCTCTCCAAATATATTACTAAAAATATAGAAAACATGCATATGACTTATGAATAAATATGGTAAATTATTTGACAAAAAGATATAATCTAATACTAATTAAAATTTTATTCACAATCAATATTTCACGATCAACATGATAAACATAAGTAAAGTTCTAAGTCCTTATATGAAGCGTTATGAAATACTTATATCGGATATTTCACTAAATGATTAGTTATAGAATCCATTTTTATTATATCACACAATACATAAAATATGTGAGTCAAATTATATATGTTTGGTCACCCAATTATTTAGAATTTCAGCCCATTAAAATGTATAAGTAGTTTAAAGAAAAATATCAAATAAATTAAATAATATGTGTTTTGTAAATTGAATAGTTTTTTTCGCCAATACTTTTATGGAATTTACTTTCTAAATATATGAGATTTTCAAGACTGTTGAACGAAATAGTGATATTTGTGGAATATAATATGCAAAAAAATGTTTAATGTAATATTTTACTTGTCGTGCATATATTTTAAGAAAAGTAATAATAATAACATAAAAATCATGTAATAAAATGAAGAACTAGATGAACTCTTACAAAGTCTATAGAATGTACTTCTATGTAAAACTAATAATGACATTAAACAAAAATATGCTATTAATGAGTTTTTGCAATATTTTTTCAAAAGCATTACAAGCATCAGTTGCAAAAAATATAATTTACTCTTATTGTAACACTCCTCAACAAAGTGTTAAAATGACATAGTAATTTATATAGAAATTAACTTTTAGAAAAATAACAAATTGACTTGAAGATTGTATCAGGTATGTATATAAATATATATACGTAAGACATGATCCTTACGTAAATTCAAGTAATTTTATAATATGTTTTAAGATTTTATCTTACGTGCATGACCAATTTTATATTTTTTATTAATACACCTTTATTATGTTAAATTACATCAATTTATAAATATTTCTGATATACACATACATTTTGTGAAAACATTTATTTTATTATACTCTAATATTTAATTTGATAAAGTCATTCTCATGTTGTAAGAAAATAATTATTTAAGTAATTAAAAAATATATAAAAATTATTCTAATTAATAAAATAAATTTATTTGTCAAAACGATATATAGTCTCTTCAAAAATATAATATAAATAAAATAAAAAATAGTAAATTCATTAATGATCGCATATTTTCTTATAAATTATTTTATATATACCCTCATAATTATATGCAAGATATTATTTAAATATTTTTAAATATTTATATAGGCTCGTGCCTCACACTGGTTTTTACACTAGTTTAAAATTATAAACCATACAAATGTACTAAAATGACAAATATTACATGAAATCAAAAAAACGTATTTTCAACTTTAAATCAATCACCATCAAAGTAGGACATCATCGTTTAATCATTCATCAACATTCGACATAGTTTTCTTTATTTCTTTATCTTCAATCCATAAATTCGGTTTTACTTGTATTAAGTCGTATCAATTTACATAAGAAGTAACTAAAAAAAATTAGTATCAAAAATTAAAAGCTAATACATAAACAAAGTATTAAAAAACTAAAATACACACATTATAATATGGAAATAATTGACACGAACAAGGTGAGGTGATTAAATTAGATTAAGAGATGTATATAAATTGAAATTTGAGTAAAGTGAGGTGAGGTGATTAAATTAGATGAAAAGATAAGAGAAAATAGGAGATGAAAAAAAGAGATGGAGATGAAATAAGGTTAAAAAAGAGAAGATAAAAGAAGTAGAGGATAAGTATAATTTTGAAATTTTTGGATTGAGCAATAAAATAAATTTTGATTCTTTTAAATTTTGAATTTTTTTTAAAATTTTGGGCATTTCCCACCTACTTGTGGTAACTTATAAGTTTAAACGAAATTTTTAATTTTTTAGTTTAGAGCCATTTAAATTTGAATTTTGATTTGAGCGCCAACTTTCAAATATTAAAAATTTATGAAACTTTAGCTTATTTCCTATCAACTTGCGGTAGTTTATCAGTTTAAATGAAACTGAAAATTATTTTGGTTTTGGCGGTTTATTTTTGAATTTTTATTATAAATAATTGAAAAATAAAACTGAAAATTTCTACTTTTTTTGCGTACATGGTGATTTTGGCATCCGTACGGGTGGATCATTGAAATTATTATTGTTAAAGAATAATTATGTAACTTTAATTTAACCCCTAAATTATGTATAATATGTCATTCAGATTTTTTTAAAGAGCTATTTTTTGTTGTATTTGTTTTATTAATTTTTTTTGGTTGAGTTGAATTTATATCATTTCGGTGAAAACTTATTTTGGTTAAAATATCATTGCAAAAGAATATAAAAAAATTCTAATGTTTTGTAAAAAATGAATTGTATAACCCTAATCTAACACTAGAACCTTTTATAACTAAAAAATAGTTAATTATATCACATGAGTTTTCCTAAATTTGGATACCTTTTTTAAGTTTTTTGATATTTTTTTTAAAAATATTGAATCAAAAAGAATTATTTATCAAAAATAATTTTTTTTGTTATTAAATTACTACATATTAACGGTAGAAAATTACAATATCTGATACTCGAACAAACCCTGAACTCCAAAATGGGATTCTTTTTTCACTAATCTCAGCCCGGGGATTCAGGATTTTTTTAATTAAAATAAAATATAAAAAATGAATATAATTAATTCGATTTAATTGATAAAATGTGCTTCTAGCTAGGGCAAAAATATAAATTTTATTAATCTAGCTAAAAAAATATTATTAGACCTATAATCAACAAAAAAAAATATTGATCGGGTTATAAAAAATATTAAACATTTGATACAATCTAAAACAAATTTAATATCAAAATATAATTCGCCAACTAAAAGAAAATCACATATATTATTAGTCCGGGTTAAATCAAAATTATCCTATTAATCCGGATTTAAAAAACATTAAAATCAAACTAAAAGTACATGGCCTTTTAAATCAAAGTTTTTATAACTAATATTGATACTTTTTGTCAAGAAATAATTGAAGATGAAATTTCAATTTCAATTTTTTGTAAAACATGATATGGACCTTAATAAAGTTTTAACGTAATGTGAATTAAAGGTGTTAGATACTAAAATAAATACCGAGTATGGATGTGTTGTTATGATATTTTTTTAATTTGAAATTTATTTTATTGATTATAAATATTATATGTCATATTAATCATTCTATTTTTCACATGTCAAATCAACTTAAAGATGTATTTTTTTATATTTTCAATTTATCTCTTTCTTCTAGCGTTATTTCCCAAAATAATGTATCATATTTTTACAATAAAAAATCTCAAATTACTTTGGTATTGAAAAAAATATATCAATACGTCCTAACTCGTCTCAAATGAGGACGCCCCAGATTAATTAAGAATGAGCCGCGAAGGGATTCAAAATTTTACTCTATTGGTAGGAAAAACTTTGGTAACACCCATTTCCCACCAACGTCGATAGCAAATGACATGCACAAAAGGTACCGAGGTAGTGCGGAAAAACTTTGCTTTAAATGACGTTGTTGTTTTATGAGTGACAAATTTGCTGGAAAAATTACATGAAAAAGTGGGTACTCCGTTAGCCATATCCTACCACAATCGTTCGAAAATGACTTGTATTTTCTATCGATTAACAAATTAATAGAAAAAGTCCCTTTAACTTGAAAATCAGTAGTTGATAGGAAATGTACCAGTATAAAAAACCTGTTTTTCTTGTAGTGATCACAAAATTCATGGTTATCATCATGAAATAAATTCATGTTCATCGAATCCGAATTAAAATTCGGAAAACTGAACTAAACCCGAAATAGGTTATACAAAAAAATTGACCGAATATATACATGCATGTACATAGGTTATAGAGGAAGAGAGACAAAAGTTGTTATGGGATGGAGGAGAGAGAGAGACGTTTCCAGAGTCCTGGTGAAGAAGAGAGAGCTTGGCTGCTGGTTTTGAAGAGAAAAGTGGAAGGGGCATATTTGTCCTCTACCTTTTTTAGTTTTCAATTTTTTTAATTTAATGTATATGTGAAAATGTACTTGAAAATTATATATTAATTATGAAAGTAGAAATTTTCACACACAAATCAAATTTTGAAATAATGTTCATGAAAATATCTATGTCCTAATATTTTTAAAATAATTTTTGAGCTAACATTTTATTTTACACGAATTTTGCAAGATGATAGTGAGAAATAAAAATAATCTTCTTAAAATTATTTTAAAATACTTCAACACTGAAATAAAACCAAATATTAATTTTAAAAAGTAAATGAGTTTTTTCTAAAAGTAATAAAATAATTTTCATAAATCAATTATAATTCTATAATTTTAAAAAAAAATTTAAAGGGGGAATAATACATCGTAATCTTAAAATAAATCCTTTAAAATATTTTGAAGCAGACCGATTATAAGATCAAATATCTACAAGTCATACAACATGTAATCGATATTCCAATCAAACAAATGATCATTTAGTAATTTCTTTATTTTATCTCAATTATATACATATATATTACCGTACTTATTAATCGAACAAGGATCAAAATAACAGTCTGAGTCTTAATCCACTGTATTTAAATAATCGCTTAACCACATATAACTTATAACATCATATATTTTTTGATATAATCAATACAACTGTCTTTTTCTTTATTATCGTCAAATCCACTTCGGATATAAACAATTTTTACGGATCGCGGCGTCTTCACGTATTTATCAACTATACACTTGAACATAGGTCATAAAGTGACTCATCTAAATGAAATAATTTTAAATTAATTATTTAATCACTAATTCACATAAATTGCACATAACCAAATAATTATTAATTTATTTTCATATTATAACTAGCGAAATTCCCAGATATTACATATTATCACGTCAACACATAAAATAAAGAATTAATTGCAGTTTGAGGACCTCAATTATTATGGGTTTGCACAAAAATGCCTTTTTTCCAACACATGATTGCGTTTTGTCAATTTTATAAAGGAGTTAATTCACTTTTCTGTTTTTTATTTGTACACTTTTAAGGCTTAACTATTATATATATATATTGCCATTTCCTTAACTATATTATTATTTTAAATTTATTTTATTTAATTATATTTTACTCCCTACTGACTTTTAATTTTTTAAATGTAAAGCAAATTTGATTGATTTTAAGCATTGCTACTAAAATAACTACTAAAATGATAAGAACAACTAAAAATGGTAAAATCAAATATTTGAGCAAGCTCGACATAAAGAATACGAAATTTGTAAAGTGTCTATATTTTTTTACTTTCTTAACATTGATAAATTTCTACCCTTTTTAAAACTAATATTAATACTTTTTTGTCCAGAAATAATCGAAAATGAAATTTCTATTTCATTTTTTTTGTAAAACTTGATATCGACCTTATTAAATATTTAAAGTAATATGAATTAAAGGTGTTGGATACTAAAATCAATACAGAGTAGGGATGTGTTATGATATTTTTTAATTTTAAATTTATTTTATTGATTATAAATATTATATGTCATGTTAATTATTCTATTTTTCACATGTCAAATCTACTTAAAGATGTGTTTTTTTATATTTTCAATTTATCTCGTTCTTCTAGCGTTATTTCCCAAAATCATGTATCATATTTTTATAATAAAAAATCTCAAATTACTTGGGTGTTGAAAAAAATATCAATAAATAAAGGGTCATTTTAATGAAAAAAAATAGTTAAGCCATCAATAGGCTTTTTAACCGAGCATGAAAAGTGAAGAACACGCCCCAACTCGACTCAAATTGGGACACCCCAGATTAATTTAAGAATGAGCGAGGAACGGATTCAAAATTTTACTCCATTTCAATATGGTGGAGGTATGGTATTTATATGATGAACGGGAAAAACTCGCACCACCCCGTATATAATATAATAAATATTTTTTGTAATTTTAAATCATGATGTAAAATATATTTATAGTATAGTGTAAATTATAAATAATTTACTTCAGTTCTATAGAATTATATAAAAAAATATTGTAGGGTGTGTTTTAAATTATCTATGCATTAATTATAATTTTTATTATAATATTATAAAAAATGATTTTTATTTATTTTTCTTAAAAAAGTTCACTTTTAAAGGGGGTGAATTGATGGGGCCGGAGGGGGCGGGGTCTAAGCTTTGCCCCATGAAACGGGGATGAGATACATTATAAATCCCCGTAAGAAATGTTGGGTATTTTTTTATGTGGGGTGTGTATGAAAATTTTGATCACCTCGGGGACATGACCGATTAAGAAACCTCGCCATTAAAGTGCAATATTAAAAAGAAAAATATAAATTCATTAACAGTCGTAAAGTACATTTATAACTATATCATCTAAACCAAATTAATAATAATTGGGGTTATCAAACTGCAATTAGGTTTAAACCAAATTAAAGTCTAACTATATGGTCGCAATCAGTCAAGTGCAATGGATATCTCTCTTCTCAAGTTTTAAGTTCAAAACTTTGTCAGAATCTAACATTTCGTTACTTATTATTTACTTTAGTAAATACGATGCCAAAATATTTAACACATGTTTCAACTTTAAAAATATTATTTAATGCATAACGAGAGTATAACAAATTTAGAATATCTGCATCCTCATCGGTTGGGTCTTGGTTTGAATCAGTTCTAGTATTTGGGTCGGGTTTTCTTTTACTTTTTCTAAGAACTAAATTTGAATTAGTACATTTTTTAAGAATAAAAACTAAACCCGTAAAAACTGTGAAATTGGGTTCCATAGTTATTAAAACAGTATAAATGAGATTCGGCTAAAACAGTGTTGGAAAGTAAAGTTTGCAATTTTTTGAAATCATTCATGTCAATGTTTTCATATCTGATAATTCACAATGATTTCTTTTAAGCACCTATTATAGAAATACTTTGGCCATATAGCCCACCCACAAAACCAACCGTCATACATGTAAGAATTCAGAATAAAGAAAATTGAAACGAAATTATCCCAAATGTTTCACTGGATTAAAAAAATAGAAAATGAGTCCTTGCTTCTTCTTTTGGTTGCTTCCAGGAAAATCGATCAAAGCGTCTCTAAAATTACTCCCTGCATCTGCCTTGACCAACTAAGATCTCCTGCAACATTTTAAGTGTTACCAACATGTTAATGTAAGTGTGTGTGAACAAACAAAAAAGAATAAGCAAATTAGCAATTAGATAGAGAAGGAGAAAGAGGCCTGACCTGAAGCATTTTGGAGATCAAAACCCAGGGCAGCGGCCGGGAACAAAAGGCCCGACCTCAGCTGATGTTGTAGCTTCACTGTCGGGTGAGTCAGGGCCCATTCCATTACCATTTTGAGCATCAACCATTCCTCCTCCACTCAAGTTGTTCATCCCATTTCCCATGCCAAGGAAATCCCTGGTAAGCTTGTCACAGTACTCACTCATCTCCGGCTCCACCAAAACATTGTTACTCACCTCGCCGTCCAACATTCCATCAGCATTGTTCACAGTGTACATCATTCCTCCGAA
The DNA here is from genome assembly GCF_009905375.1 of Apium graveolens. NCBI lineage: Eukaryota > Viridiplantae > Streptophyta > Magnoliopsida > Apiales > Apiaceae > Apium > Apium graveolens. The sequence goes on from NC_133647.1 coordinate 202,377,831, forward strand.
TCGAGCATTCATCGGATCACTTAAACGATTCTCCATGCCACCTTCGTATCCTCCAGCACCAATGTACATTCCATCTCCCAACGATCCGGTATAGCTACCACCTCTTATTCCACCACCGCTATTCATTCCATCGCCCATATATCCCGTATAGCTATTAAACTTCATTCCAAAAGACAAGGAGCTCCCCACACTCTTCATTGAGGACACATTGTTTGAGTTAGATCCTGTCACCGCAGCCTTTTGATGGAGAGCAGTGTTTGATAACTGAGGAGTAGCAGAATTACTGTTCAGAAAAGTAAATGCAGAAGCCTCAGCGTTCATCATCAAACCGGTGAATGAACTGTTGGTGTTGAGATCCAAGTCATTGTGTGGATTGCCCAAGTCAGCACTGCAATTCATACCAAAATTAAGCATGTTGCTGGTTGCGGTGTAGCATGGAAAACCATGAATCCCAGAAAAATTAGAGGCTCTGGGAAAAGTTAGCTTTCTCTCCGTACCAGGATGGAGAGGCTGAAAAACAGATTGATCAATGGATTGTCCTGATAGTAAACTGGTAAATGAATTGGGTCTTGTTGCACCTAGTCCATAAAGAGGAGATGAGAATTGCTGATGGTTCCCCAGGATTAGGGAACCTGCAGCCGAGCCCATACTCATGGAGCCAGGGACGTTACTAGAATTTGCCAAAATGCTAGAAGCCATGCTGCTGTAGGGGGAGGGATTTGTTGTTTGCCTAGACACCTCTTCAGCTAGTGCATCACAAAATGAACGATGATACAGAAAACTGTCACGCCTGCAAGAAGCAATAATTGTATATTTAAAATCAGAATAAGACATCCTTCAAAAAAGGAAAGATGCACCGCCATGTTTTGATTTTATTTTGAAGCCATGGTATACAAAATATTAATGAATTGATTTGTACATGTATTGATGATCCAGATTCTTTTCAAGATGTTCACATGTAAAATGAATTTTTATATATTCCCAAACACAGACAAACTAGCAAGAAATTCCATAACAAAACTCATATAAATCAATGATTAAATTCGGGTGCCAAGTTCAAACTCCTTCAATTCAATAGATCACAATTAGAACAAAAACAACGTAACATCACAAAATAATGATTAACACAAAAGGTAAAAGAATCAGTATATACACGATTTAAAGAGAGAATTGTATGTTAGAATCATTACCTGGTGAAGATATTTCCACAGTCACATTTGTACTCCTTTGTCCCACAGATCTTGTTGTGAGCTTTCCAGTCCGACTGCACAGCATACTTTTTATTACACTTGTCGCAATTGAATTTCTTTTCTCCATGTTTCCGAAAGAAGTGCTTCTTGATACCCGTCAAATCTCCCAGAGCTCTTGCCGGATCGTGATGGACACAATTAGGCTCGGGGCAAATATAGACTTTTCTCCTCATCACTTCATGGCTGGACTTTTGCTTGAGCTTCCAGGGCAGATTGTGGCCCCTC